>NW_019727402.1:629283-653722 GCF_002891405.2 Cryptotermes secundus | reverse complement strand
GTATTTACGCATGTATAGGCCGCAGCACAATTTTCAGACAGAAAGTATAGAAAAAATAATTTTCTTGGAATATTATTTCAGGAGTATTACACCCTGTATTACTAATTATGAATATATATTTTTTTTAAATGAAGTGTGATTTCGGATATAAGCCGCACCANAGGCTACATTGAATACAAACAGTCCTAACTTAACGTAATAACTTAGCACGGTGCACAAGAAAGTATGTTATTAAGTCAGGTCCGACATAATTTAACTAACAAATTTTCAAAGTTACACCAGCACTGTAGTTTTGCAGATATCCGTCATTTGTGTATTTTCATGAATCACCTGAGAATATGAGCCGAAACACGTTACGAGTAAAACAATAAACAAAAGCATTTGTTTGTGTGACGGTAAACTCTCCATTTTTATTTGTCAAAATTATAGGTTATATCTAACAAACGTAGCATAATGGGACTCTTTATTACAAAATCGCTTCTGTGGGATCACAGCACTTCTTGTTTCAATAAAGAACAACACTGTTTCTATGCGTTCTTCTACAGCCTTCCTGTCAGCCATCTTGTGTAAACTGGTGCATGAGCAGTAACAGCGCGACACAAGCGCGCTCGGGAAGAGTAAGAACTAATCTCCATGATCTACTGTTCGTGTTACCATATTACAAAACATCGTTCATTGCCTGATTTAATAATTAATACTAAATCAAATACTGAGGGCCGCGCCATAGCTCAAGCGTTTGCAGCAAAGCAGGCACAAGTTCTTTCCCAGAATTTTCTGAGGTTCCTCGAATTAGCATGTTTCGAAATCAAAAGGCTAGCACTTAACAAACAGCCTATCACAACACCATACCAACAATGTTTTCGATAACTGTCAAGTCTGTTCTTGTGGTCTTCAGTAAGGCAAAATGAAAGATTAATTTCTTGAAGATGAATAATGACCACGGTTCGTAAACAATTCAATCACTTTTCACTGGCCGTGACCTCGTCATAAAGACCAAACAATGGGTATGTGAGGCTGACCACAAATGGGAGAACTATCAGAGGGGCCGAAGAGAATATCACATTGCCAAATGCCTCCCTTCGACTCTGTTCATTTGTTTGTCACCATGACGCCACTTACAAATAAAGGAGACAAACAAAAAAAGTTCCCGAAGAGAAGGTGATCACGGACATGTAAGTGCCACGTTGCTCTCCTGCAGAGGAGCAGTTCGTGACTCTCTTATACACAGATTTTCTTGTACTATAAACCAAAAGGTTAAAGACTGAAAACTAACAAAGCCGTCCACTGACCCCCTGCCGACATACCAAGGCGTACGTGTAAATTGGTGTTCACAGCATCAGTATCCATGTCTTACGACAGATTTAATATATATCCTCTCTCTGGCTCTACGGCCCTTTGGACCTTGGCCGCTTTTTTTTCAGTTTCCTGGCCTATACGCAGCCGATAGGACTCCCTGGACGGGGACTCAGCCCGTCGCAAGGCAGTTACACACAGAACAACATGAACACAGAATAAACGCACACAGACAAGCATGCCTCGACTGGGATTCGCACCCATGATCCCAGTGTTAGAGCGAATACAATTAATGCCTTTGACCGCGCGGTCACTGTGAACGGCTTATATATCCTCTTATCATAAGCATCTTGTGTTTCTCCTTGTCGGTCATGGGACAGTGCAGTCGTCACAGCGACTGGCTACGGGCTGGACGGCCGAGGGGTAGGAGTTCGAGTACCGGTATGGACAAGATTCTTCTCCTCTCCACGCCATCCAGACCATTTCTTGGGCCCATTCACTGTGGGCTTTTTCCTCTGGGGTAAAGCGGCAGAGGCGTGAAGCTGACCATTCACCTCAAACTAGTGCCGTGGCCAAAAATACGTGACTCTGTATACTCGTATCCATTCCCCCATACGTCTTCATGAGACAGTGCTTAATTAGTTAAGTACAGGGACAGTTTTATCTCTTTTTTATCCATGTAGGTTACCTGACTGACTAGCCACACTTTGGAAGAGGAGACACGAGATGTTATGCCATATGGACCAGGATTCTCGGTTTACAATGTCAGTTCATCTGTACAGCTCGAAATTTTCACCCCCAAACAATGTTCTCAAATAGCTGCAACGTCTCTTTCTTCAGAGTACAGACATCGAAGCTGGAATCCACACTGAAGAAGGGGTAAACTCACAATCGTGTATGTCTTATATCTTCATCAGCAGGGGATTGAAAAGAGCAAGTTCTTAGTCATGACGTGATAAAACTTTGGGTCGATATTCTCGTAATTTTAGTGTTCAATACATATAAGTGGTCACTGTCCCCACAACTGGTCGCTATAGCAGATCTGTGGAGAATGTACTTACGAATGGTACTGCGCCTGCAGGAAGTTGAACTCTTCCTTGATTCGCTCGCAGGTTTCCGCCACCGTGAACTTGAGCTGCCCAGGTTGCGGCGGTGGCCCCTGTTGTGGAAGAGAATAATCAGACGTCAGCAACAAGTACATCCATCTCCCGCTGCTATGCATAGATTACGTCCACGCCTATTACATACCCGCCACATCCTGTCCTTACTCCTATCTAAAACGTTACGATTAAAACACAGAAGAATTGAATTCTGTCTTTCTGAATGGGATACGGGGCGGGTATAGACTGGAGGTGTGAGAACAGGTCACAGAATATTTGCATCTATGAGAGGACGCACGAGGAGGAAAATAAATGCATGAGCTTCATAATTTGTACTCTTGTTATTACAATGATCTAATCCAGGAAGATAAGATGGGCGGAGAATATATCACGTATGACAGGTACGAAATGCTTACAGTACCATAAAAAGTAAATTAATTCCGTCCAGTGTGACTGATGGAGTTTTTTCTACTTTTTAATATTTTATCCTTAATATGTTTCGGTCTTACAGACCATCTTCAGAAGGATATCAATACAATTAGAAACCACTATTACAATATGTTTTGTGAATATTAATACTGTCACGTGCTGGGTGTATAACGCGACAAATAACTTCAAGTCGTATTGGATATAGAGAATTTATTGAACACTCGCTCTCACAATTACACACTTTACAGTTCCACAACTACTGCCATCTGCAGTATCACAGTAACTTCTCCTGCTGGAGTCACTGCCATTTACTCGATACAATTCAATAAAAACCGACTTCAACTCACTCCGGCGAATGCTAGACTGCAACTGATTGGTTACTCTGGCGAATACTCCTCGTTATGTAGCTTCCGCACTGAGAACACAGAAAACAGTTACGTGATAGCTACCACTGTTGCGTAACGTCGTGTTTACAGGCGTTGCTGGGGAACGCTGCCGAGAGATGTTTATTGCTGCCTAGTAACCGCGGTTTTCCCTGTTACGTTACAATTGGAAGTGCTGTTACGTCACCGCGGGGTAGGAAGACGGAGTATTGACTGGCCTGTTATCGTAGCAGCGGCAGTTGCTCCGATGCTGTTACGTCACCGCTGGAGGAGGGGGGGTGTTTACCGACAAAACCACAGGGAAGACCGAAGCATAGATGGAAGGACAATACTGACATGTATCTTAAATAAGGAGATGGACCCGACTTATCTGGTCCACCATAGGAATCAGAATGGGGGCCGTATGAATTCTTGGGCTCCACGAAGCGTACGAAACGTCTCCTAGCTAAGCGACTACTGGCTTCTCAATAATGACTCTTTTCCGTCGAGATAGTAGTCTTCTAAACGGCAATCTTTTAAGTACATCACTCTCATTGAAAGGTACACAAGACCATGTTCGATAGCCTGTTATCAATTCTGTTCGGGTATCCAACGAATTCAGTTATATCCAACGTAGATTTTTGGGACCGATACAAGTACAAAGGAAACGTCACCCTGAAACTTCGGTACAGACCACAATATAATATTACATCAAAACAGACTGAATAAATCTTGAGAATGAATATGTGTATGCATGGTTGGCATTCATATTACTACTTCACTTTATCCAACGAACGCCAAGAGTTGACATTTTCTTCACAGCAGTTTCAAAGTGTGCCTTTACCAAACGGCGCATCTACCGGCACCTTCATCCAGTCCTATACGTTAACGCAGCGAGATACTTGCGCGAGTAGTTAAACTGGGCATGATATTATTAAAAATTAAGACAATAACGACAGCAATTACAGTGGACGATACAACATGCAAACACAGGCCCTATTACAACTGGCGGCTGCGTGAGAAGGCTTATCAACGAACTTGTCAGCCACTGATTCAAACAAACTCCATGCAGCACACTCGCTCAGAAGGTCAAGAAATTATATCCTTATGTAACCTGAGAGCTCTTTGCCGTGTTCACAACATCCCGCCACTGCTACCAACCCTATATCTATACCATCCAGTCTGATATTTTGGTTGCATCCTGTTGTATAAATCATTATGGATAATATTTATTATATACCTGCTAGCACAGACACCGAGCTTGCTCTGTAGGACCTCAACAACAAACTCCATCTGCTGGAAACAGTGTTGTGTTGACAGGAATACAATATACAACCTAACGACTTACAGCTGACCTATTGGTTTCAAAACGAATACCTCAAACGCAAAATAAAACTTCTAGATTAGCTGTCCAATAAGTCATGTAAAGGTATGAAGCCCTGTGAGGTAGATCAGATACAGTTCCACGCATTCTCGCCAGTGGTATTAGGGGTGAGCGGTCTGCTTCACGCCCTGGCCGCCTTAATGCCTGGAAACGAACCTCACGTACCCATTCGACAGAAGCTAAGTGGGCCCCAGAACAGGCCAGAAAGTTTTGGAAAAGAAACTATGCCTGATTCTAACTAGAAACAATCCCAGGCCACTCATTCCTCAGCCTAGTCACTATATTTACTGAGCTACCTCAGATTCCCAAATAAATTTATTTGGTTTTTCATCCGGGGGAATTTGAAACCCGTGAATGTAACTGAGCCAACCGAAGCGGCGGACAACCAGAAACCGTCAAATGATATGCAGAGTTAAGTACGTTCGAGGGTACATCAGTCGTAGATGAATCAAGGCTTTCGGAACTTCTAACATCCACCTACAGACGATGCCACCGTCCAGACAGGATCAGCACCATTAATCGCAATGATACGGGCCCATGCGCAATCTCAAGATAGGACTGCTAGCTTGGGTAACAAGGTAAACTGTAATTCCTTGGGGTCGGGTGAGACTGGGTTCATCACGTGGTACGTTTGGCCTATCGCACCAGCGCCGTGTGAGAGATGATGTGCCTGGGGCAGTCGGTAGAACGAGAATTGGCAGGAAAAACCGAAGTACTCGGGTAAACATGCCCAGTGCCAGTTTGTTCCTCATAAATCCCACATGACCTAACCTGGGATCGAACCCGGCGACTGTCTTCAAAAAAAAAAAAAAGCAGAACTTCCCTATGCTTAATTAAACACCATGTCAGCAATGACGTAACGCAGAGAGAATGTTTACTCCACTCTTTCGTAAGTACTCAGCACTAGATTGAAGTGAGGGGTTGCTTGTACACTACCTCCGCTTCTCCCCTCCACCTATCACTAATTGGACATGAGGCTGGGTGGAGTCCAAAGCTAGTGTGAATATATTAAAGCATAGTTGTGCCTGTGCTTAACTAGTTAAGCACTACGCCATGAAGGCGCATGGGGTAGCGGATGTACAGATCCACGTTTTCTTGACCTCGGCATTAGTTGGAGGTCAGTAATCAGCTTCACGCCCCCGTCGCTTTACCGTCGGAGAAAGAGACTCCGGCACGGATCGGAGAGAAGGCTGGGTGGACCCCACAACCGGTCTGGACGACGTGGAGAAGTGAAAATCCTTGACTCTATGGAGGCTCGAACCCCGACCCCTTCATCGTTCAGCCTGTAGCCAGTCGCTATACCGACTGAGCTACCTCAGTTCCAATCCGAACAGAGTAACACATAATTATCGCCGCCCCCGTTGGAAATCAAATCCCAATTTTCTGGTCGTCCACCCCTTAACCTAGTTACTATATGACTGCGTTGCGCGATCGTTGGGGTTGTGCATGAAGGGAACATTCTCATGGCAACGAGCACAAAACCAGACCCAGCTGGTCTCCATTTTCACAGGAGAGCAATGGCACATCCAGTGTCTGGCTGACACAAACCAAAACCTGATCAACAGGAGATTAACACACTTGATTGGTGTACAGCAGTGTCCTCACATGGACCACACTGGTTGCAAGCCAGACGGACTAGTTGGCGAAGCATCCACTTGGAACGCTGGAAGACGAGACATAACCATGCGACCGGAAATTGTAACAAAACAAGGAAGGTAGACTGAGGGTATTCGAGACCAGGGAACTGAGGAGAATGTTTATACTTAAGAAAAACAAAGTAAGAGGAGGATGGTGGGAAGCGCATACTGAAGTGTTTCATAATTTGAATCTTCAAATGAGATTAAGGAGATCAGGACGTGACACACACACCAAGCGTGATATAGACGCGTATGCAACTTCAGCTGGAACCTCTGGGGGCAAGATGTCTCGATTGAAGGATATTATACGCATAAACTCCATGGCTTGAGTCCGCAAGCGAACTATACCGACCGGGCGACCGCCGCTTGTCGGCAAAGTAGTGTCAACTTTAGCGGATAGAAGGTGTCGCGTGGTCAAATACCCAAGGCCGTTAATTTCGGTTTTCTAGACAGGAGCCGATTTTTCCTCCTCGGTTATCCTCAAGAGGCTGAGTGGACCCCGTTTCAGACCACTATTTCTCAGAAAATCTGGTAGCGCCGGGAATCGAACCCCGGACATCTGGATCTGTAGACAGTAACTCTGACAATTAGACCACAGAGGTTGTCCGATATTGTACGCATATTAAAGAAATTTGGCATAATGGTGTAGATTCACTAGTGACGCATTCCTGAAACACAGTAACGGATCTCTGATGTCCAAAAAGGCAGACAATACATGAAAAGCTGCTAACTTGCTGCTCAAATGTTCTGTTCCACGTACGCGTATTTATGAAATACAGTAGTTCTGACCACAAAAGTTTACAAGTCCACCAGCAGGACGTGAGGTCCCCATGACGTTGGTTATCTTCTGGGATATAGCGTTGTATAGTCCCTTGAACTTCAATCGATTTTAAGCAGGAAACAGCCGCCTCCATCTTCAAGACTAACCCAACCAATAAACCAGATTACAGCAGGCAGCAAGAAGAGAACGGAGACATTTTCCTCCGAAACGTCGGTTGACTTTTAACGGATTATACGGCGTTATGTACCAGAAGACAAAACTCTTCTGGCCGTGTTAGACTACCTGCGCCGTAGCTCTGCGAGTCGTAGAAGTCGACTAAAGGGGAAATTTGTGCCTGGGGGGCATAACTGGGCCACCTTGTCACCGTGGGACATAAATATAGGGACCTGGTCCTCCAGGTTGGGGGGCTGGACGAAAGGCTGACGACCGTGCTCTGTAAAAAAAATACTGTCACGAAGGACAAAGTGAAAACCGGATACGATTTGGCAGAATCGCCTACGGAAGGAAATGGCTCAAATGTGGATGTTTTGCAAAATGGTGATGATGATGATGATGACGATAGAACTCTTCAACTCCAAAATACGCCACTCTGAGGTACACCAAAAATAATTTCCAACGAATGGAGGCAGATAGGGAACGGCATCATTAGAAGAGATTTATCGATAATATTGCCGGTAGTAAGCGCTGGATGAGGGAATGACGCATTGATTGGACGGCAAATCTGAAGGTCCCCAAGGAAATCTGTTCTGGAGCAGCTCTGACCAATCACGCGTCACTGGCGAACGGACTGAAAATAGCGGCGCAGGTATTTCCGCTTGGGCACATAAAACTTTCAGATAATGGTGGGAATTGTGAGGATATCCTACTGATTTCGTCGACGACGACGACGACGACGACGACGACGACGATAATGATGATGATGATGATAATAATAATATAGGAAAAATAAATATCGAATTAGACAAAATATCTACAAGCACATGGCAAAGTGACAAAATAAATACACCACAAATTCAAGCAAATTCTGTAATACAGAATTACAGACTACGAATACTGTTAACACGCAGTCCCATTGCCAAGTAACAGCCGTGCAAACAGTCTTGCTAGGTAACAGCTCTATAGGCACGCTGTTTCCCTGGCAACGAGAGAACACGCAATAATGGAAGAGATGTTTTCTGTGCGGGCAGTGCCTGGGCTATAAAATGAGGACTCGTAGGGCGCTACACATGGACAGGACAGTAACTTTCATACAAAAGAAATATCTGGTCATGAGCCCCAGCTGGGGCTCGACACCAAGACAGACAGACTGACTGACCGTCAGTGGTAACGTGACTCTGACTCTGACTCTGAGTCGGTAGAGTCAGTTGAGAGTTGCAGCTGTGAGAAGTGAGAAACTGGTAGCTGAGGCAGAGGACAGTTCGGGAAACCAGAGGAAGAGGAATGTCCGCCGTTGGCCGCTACCAAGCAACGGCTAGTGAAGACAGAAGACTTTCTGTATGCTGTAGTTACAGTGATCTTTAGAGCGTAACTCAGTGAGACTATAGTAGTTATTTGGTTGGCTCCACAGCCGGTCTGGATGCCTTGGAGAAAAACCTCTCATTCATGTCGGGAATCGAAGCCTGGCCGTCTAGCTCACCGCTATATCAGCTGAGCCATCGAACTCCTAGATATTAGTACATCGTTACATGACATATTTATGAAGTGGAAACTGTGCCAGCAATAAACGTATAACAGACCACTGAGGTGAGGCACCTGATGCTTCATTGTACCGCTACACACCCAGCACGAGCTTCAAAAGGATGCAGTTTCCGGTGAACAAGTCTTATTATTAGGCAGATTACAAACAATACTACGTCCCTGTTACCACGATCGGCTTGTCGATGTTTAGGCCATCAACATTCACCACATTTTTTTCTTAAATGCACTGACTAGGTGTACTTTAGCGGTCGCGTCAAGTACTCTGTTACTGGCCCTCACCAGCACAGTCATCATTCTTGGTTCCAAGTCCTGCGGGACTCACGGCCATATTTCAGTGTCTCACGACTCAGGCGTGCAACCTCTCATTCGTGTATTCTAGCGTATACTAGTGTTCCTACCAACTGCGTTATATATACACACATACATACATACACAGTTTAAACACGTTATGCTACTGCGTACGGGGCGCCGGGATAGCGACTGGCTACGGGCTGAACGACAAGAGGGGTTAGAGTTTCAGTCCCGGTAGAGTCAAAAAAATTCTCTTCGCATCGTCCAGACATTTTCTGGGAATCACGCAACCTCCAATCCAATGGGTACCGAGAGTTCTTTCCCCGGGGGTAAAGCGGCTGCGGCGTGAAGCTGACCACTCGCCACCAAATAATGCCTAGGTCAAGAGAATGTGAATCTACACAACCACTCCACCACGTCTTTATGGCATAACGTTTAATTAGTTAAGCACCTTACCTTTTATGCTGTGTAATCTTACCCTAAACTCAATCTTTTTTATTAGACAAACTGTATTCTAAGGTAAAGTACTTAACGCCAGTCACGGTAGCCGAGCGGTCTAAAGCATGCACTGTCTTCGCTCGCTTGGAAACCGGGATCGTGGCTTCGAATCTCACTCAGGGCATGGATGTTTAGTTTGTGTGTGTGCGTTTTTCTGTTTCTTTTGTACAGGTAGAGACCTTCGACGACCTGATCACCCGCCCAAGGAATCCTACCGAATGTGTAAAATCTATAAAAATCGAAGTGAATAGAGAAGTTCATGGAGGTAGGCCTAGGCCCACTGGGGCTGTAGTGCCAAGGGGAAAAAGAAGTACTTAACAGCTGCCTATGCCTAATGAAGTTCTTCAACTGGTGTTACAACGTCAGGATGGGAAGGAGGCGAAACTGCGCGAAAGTGAACATCATTACAATCACTTCCTTATACGAGAGTGCCGAACCCTGAGAATAAGCGATATTTCAGCTTCAGTTTACCGGCACATAAAAGTGCAACAAAATAATTTACAGCACAGCAAATCCCGCCCAACTGAGATAAGCTGTACACAGACCATTCGCCTGAAACTGTTAAAAAAGCATCCTTACTTTACTTCCTGACCCCATAAAGATGGCAATAGAAGACTAAAACACATACAAATTACAAGCAGCTCATTTCTTCAGCGCTGCAGTTTAAGTAAAAAGGGGAGAACTGAAAGAGATCATAGCAAAATAGGTGCTGGTGAGGTATGTTAATTAGAATGTGCTAGGGGCGGAGGGGGGAGAGGGAGAGGAAGAGGAAGAGAGAGAGAGAACGTTTTCATCTGATGACTGACACCAGCACCACGACGGAATTGGTGTTCCCCGAGGGAAACAGGAGAGAGGGAGGACAGAGTAATGGAATAACAGCAACACGCATGTCTCTTACGCGTCCCTATACAGCACCGCTCTTCGCATGAAGATGATGCGTCATTTGGGCCCCGAGAAGAGTCTAATCAACGCATGGCCGGAAGAAATGAAAGAAATACATAGCACGAAGTGGAACGAAATAAATACAGTAAAAGAACTAGAAAATGAAGGGAAAAAGAGAAGGCAGTATGTAAAAATACAAGCTGTCTTGAGTTTAATTAATTAAGCGCTATACTATGAAGACGCCGATTACGGTAGACGAGCGACCTAAGGCATTCACTGTTTTCGTTCGCTCGGAAGCCGGGATTGTGGGTTCGAATCCTACTCAGGGCATAGATATTTGGTGTTTATGTGTGTATGGGCGTTTGTTTGTGTTTGTGTACAGGTAGAGGCCTTGTGACGAGCTGATCAGCAGCTGAAGGAGTCCTGCCGAATGTCTTAAGATCTATTAAACCGAAGTGAAACGGAGAGTTTCATGGAGGTAGGCCAAGGCACAAATTGGGTCTGTAGCGTCAAAGGAGAAAAATGCCATGAAGACATATGAGGGAATGGCAGTATAGCGTCACCATTCTTGACCTCGGTAGTAGATGGTGAGTGGTCAGCTTTATACCCTGGCTGCTTTACCCCTGGGGAAATCGTCCCTGGTACCCACTGGATAGGAGGCTGAATCAGCCCCAGAGCCTGTCTGGACGCTGTGGGAGAACAGAGAAATCTTGCCACTGCCACGAATCTAACCCGAGCCGTCTAGCTAGTAGCTCGTCGCTATACCGACTCCTAGACAGAAGGAAAATTGAAAGAAAAAGAAAAGACGAACCGAAATTTCCTGAAATACCTTCCTCGTCACTCTCATTGCGTCATCAAACAAGAAACTGAAGATAAACTTCAAAGTTCAAATTCGATTTATGTGCTTCTATATGATTAGTCACATAGCCAGGGCGTATCTTCCGACCCTACTGTAAAAGAGCAGTCTGTTGCGCAGCGTATCCTGTTGTCCAACATATAATATTAAAATGCAGTATGCCTAAAAACTATGACTGTGCCAAATAAAATTTCAGTAAATAATATGGGCCCTTAAGCACAGACTGTGCTGAAGATATTCATTATATCCCACAATAGAACAGCCTGACAAATCACCCAGTATCTATGCAATACTGTTAAAACATCAGAGGCAGGCATGTCAAACTCAACTTGTATAGAGGGTCACCTCAGCCCTATAAATAATAGTCCAGGGCCGCACTTCAAAATAGAAATATACATTAGATTTTGATACAAGGAAATTTAATTCTATTTATTATATAGGAACAATTTCAATATAATTACCTAAAGTCACATATCTTACAGTTTTAAAAAGCAAGAAAATGTCATTTTTGACAAGTATCAAACAACTTTTCAATATGTAAAAAGAAAGATTACACCAGAAATCATGTTAGAAATAGCAAAACATTGAATTTCCTGCAGCCTGCTAATTTATGTCTGCGTGAGACTTCTTGTCTTCTGGTCTGTTGGAAAATTGTCTTTACAAAAAATATTTCTACTAAAATTTTAATATTGATTTTAATATCAATTAGCTCTAAAAGTTGAGGGGCCGCACTTTGTGGCTATGGGGGGCGCATGTTTGACACGGCTCATCAGAGGAAATCCCAAGGAACCGTTCTGATTCGAAAAAGATACATCACAGGAAACAGAAAACTGCACGCCACTGGCAGAATTATGACGGAACAGCAACGCCTCGACGGCAGCATAAGGTACCGTGAGTAACACACAGGGGATATCACGTCACAGAGATTATGTTACGGCAGCGATGCAATTACCTGCATGTCACTGATATTATGATGAAAGGAGCTCTATGCTAATGCTAAAAACAATGACTGAAACGATAAACGTTTCGGAAGAAACATCACGCCACTGAATGAACCCGGACTTGGATCAGAAGCCTGCAACCCCGATATGATCTCAGTATGAGCTTACATGTGTGTTATAACACGAAATGAATAAGTAAAATGTGCAAACAATAAGAATCATAAAAAACAACGATTATTGATTAAGAGCGTGATGCATATGACAACTGCTAGGCAACGTCTCGGTAAACAGTCTCGGAGTTAAGCTCTCAACAATAGGACATTCATTCCCAGGTAACGGGCACAATAAACACGCATTCTAGGACAAGAGAAGAAAACTGTTTTTCGTGGGGTTCATGCCGAGGAAATATAAGAGAGTCGAATTCCGAAGCTGGAGATGTGGAGTACAGAGGGGTACAAGGAGTGGAAGGAGTAAAACGGAGGACGAAAATGAGAATGGCCCGTGTCCTAATGATTTGCAGATTAGCGATAGCGCTATAATTGACTGTGATTAAGAAAGGCTATAGAAGGTGTTAAAAAATCTTATCATCCACTCCAGAACTCATTATTAGTCACGGAACCCCGTACACGTGACATACATAGGACAGAACTCCATGTCACTGAAACATCACAAACCCGAAAGTCACTGACATTAACATGAACGGAAATCGCTGCAGTAGCTAAAACGAGCCACTGATATGAACGAAACTGCACGCCACTGATGCATTATTCATACACCACTGACAGAACAAAAGCTCTAAGTACGTACGCCACTGATATGATCACAACACTAGCTTGGCTAGTGATATGAACATTACGTTGCTGAAACCATTAACACAAATGAAGCCACTCATAGTTACGTAGAACGAAACTGCGCGCCTCTGAGGAATTATTCAGACACAACTGACGAAATTATTCTCCAAGTCCGTACGCCACTGATACGACCTCAATACCAACCTGAATATCAATTACAGTGCCATGAAAGGAAGGCGTACACCACTGACAGAGTCGTGAGAGGAAGTGAAACGTTTCAATATATCCATTCGCCGGTTGAAAACCACAGCCATTAATGTTACGTGTAACCTAGTCAGGTTCCAACAATACGTCATAATCCAGTCTATCGGATATACCTCACATAACCTGGACCCTGCGGAAATAATGTGGCCACCATTTCGGCTTACCTCATTATACTCTGTACCCCCAGTAGACTAGCCCGCAATACAGTCTTGACGGAGAAGTTGCGATCGAATAAGGCTAACACAATAAACACATCATAAAAGAAATTTCCCTTCAAAGAGACGGAGAAGGAAGGTCCTTCGGAGACTCGAATCAATAAAGCTTATCTGCTTCACTTGCTCCGACCCACATGAAGTGGTCATACCATTCCCTGAAGTCACTTATCGGAACAGGTGGCTTGCGCACGAGAATCCTGCAAGACCTAATCGTATTCCAATCACCACTGTATATTTGTTTTGGTGATCAATTCGTGGGTTCACAAACAACAAATTGTGACTTTCGAAACTCACACTATGATCTTCTGGGTTACGTCACCTGTGCAGTATCGGAGGTGACGGAGCCTGCCTGCTGTCTGTATCTGCAGGATGTAACTTCACTTCTACCCTGAAGATAGAGGCAGCAGATTCTTCCGACAGGTTCGTAATCACATACGTGTGACAAAAACTGGAAGACCTTAATCTCAATTTTCATCGCTGTGAAAAAATCAAACTTCATTTACTCGTACCTATAAACTCCGTGGCCAGTAGTCCGCAAGCGAACTATACCGACCGAGCGACCGCCGCTTGTCGGCGAAGTTAGTGCCAACTTTTGCGGATAGAGGGTGTCACGTGGTCAGCACAACGGATCCACACGGCCGTTAATCTTGGTTTTCTAGACCGGAGCAACTATTTCCTTGAAATAGCTCCTCAATTATCCTCACGAGGCTGAGTGGACTCCATTCCAGACCCAGTAATTCTCACAAAATCTGGCAGATCCGGGAATCAAACCCGGGACCTCTTGATCTGTAGGCAGGAACTCTGACCACTAGACACAGAGGCGGTCTTTACTCGTACCTACAGATATTTAAAGATCCCCATTAACGTGGCCTAACTTAAATACGCATCTCCTACAGCGGAGAAATATCTAAGAGCAAAACACAATGGTACAGGTTAAGGTCAAGGTACGGTGCTTAATTAACCAACACACCATAAAATCCATGCAGGGGCGGAAACACTCAAACCCACTGAGGAAAAAGCTGGGTGAACCCTAGAAGCGATCTAGAGGTTGGAGCGAAAACAAAATCTCTCTAAACCCTGTGAATAGAAACACGATGTAGGCCCATAATTTAATGGAGTCGAAGCAGGAACCATTTCCTTTAGGTAACACTGAAGGCTATCGTAGGGCTACAGATCTAGGCTAATCTGGACTGTACTGTTCTAACGCAACACTTGAACGCAGCCAAATTTTCGGTAAAAAGGTACCTGTAACAGGCCGTGGAGGCCCATACCATTATGAACGTTAAGGTTCCCACATTTTCTTGATAATCAGCTAATAGATGGCAATGAGGCTGTCAGCCTTACGCGCCGGCCGCCCTTTCTTCCCCCCCCCCTTGGCACTACAGCCCCAGTGGGCCTAGGCCTAGCTCCATGAACTCCGTTCACTTCGGTTTTTCTAGATCTTACACATACGGTAGGACTCCTTGGGCGAGTGATCAGCTCGTCGCAAGGCCTCTACCTGTACACAAACCGAGAAAAACGCGCACACAAACATGCATGCCCTGAGTGGGATTCGAACCCACGATCCCGGCTTCCGAGCGAGCGAAGACAGTGCATGCCTTAGACCGCTCGGCTACCGTGACCGGCCCGGCCGCCCTTTACCCCCAGGAATATTCATGGTACTCATTTCTGTCACAGGCTGAGTCGACCCCAGGGCCATAGTGCGGCGGGAAGAATTAAGTAAATTAAAAAAAAATCAATGGCCTCATCGGTATTCGAACCCGAGACCTTCCTGCTTGTAGAATAGTGCCTCAACCGAAGCACCCATTTCTGAAGTAGTCTTCCCCAGTACAGAGAATACTCGTATTTATCGAAATGTAATGTAAATTAATTTCCAGCTATACGCGCTTTTACACTCGCCACTTCCTGATGGATTCTATTACAAACTAATCACATTAATAAACAAGAAGTTCTGGGAGGAACGAATCGCCGATTTCCTTCGATACGATACGGACCGCATAGAAATCGAAAAAGGCCTCCTAAGAAAAATTATGGAGGATTAAAGGACAGACAGCAAGGTGGTCTCCTAAGCTTCTTTTTCATATTTTCCCAAGGAAACTAGGTTAACAAAGAAGACAACTGCATCTCAGAACATGCGAATGTACGTAATACACAGCAGGTATACCCAGACGACAGGACTAGCTACGTTGTGAGACCAATAGACAACAAGAGAGCCAAACACTATGAAACTAAATGTTGTCAGATTGTTGTACGAGGGAGACAGGCCAGACGATCGATAAGGGGTGAATGTATGCGGAGGGGCAGAGGGAATGAGAGAAAAGATCGTCCTGTGGCGGAAGGCTGTGTCTAGAAAATCTCTCCATGAACCACTACCGCACTGCCCGCTTAATTACATGTACCGTGACTTCACAGTTAAGTGTCTGCTCTGTATAAAGCAGGTCAGTCTTTCGAGACCAGATTGCAGTTCTTTGGAGAATCCTCAGAAACTTGATGTTCTCTAGCGAATTAATCCACTCCGGTTGGTCTGAAGCATGTATACATCTTCACTTGACCCGTGTGTTAAACAGCAATTAGATACTAGGCAACAGGACGCCTAAGGAATTCATCTTAATTGCGACAACTGAAGATACATTAAACATTCAACATACTTTCAAAGATTTTTGTAAACGACGTTTCACAACGTAGATTCTAAAGGCTGTTCACGATGGTGTAAAGCACTAAGGATTACGGGGGGTTTCCACTATGTCCATCGCCTGGAATTCTATATAAAAAAAACAAAAGAACGTTTCGGAAACTAAATTTGTTTCCGTCCTCAAGTGAGGGGGGTGGGAGACAATGTTGGGTTCGTTACAAACAGCTAACCTCAATCACTAAATTCCAGTGACTGGGATTAGCTATTTCTAACGGAATCACTGGAATCCAGTGATTGAGGTTAGCTCTTTCAAAAGGACCCAGATCCAGTTTCCGAAACGCTGTATTCTTTACTGTTTTTTTAGAATGCCAGACGATGTTCAAAGCCCAAAAAAACAGTAATCCTGACCGTGTCGCAATACACCGCAGCCTCAACCGATCATTCCTGCAAGGCTGTCAGCAGCAGCTCTTTCAAGACTGGCGATGTATTTACAATTAATTTCCATTCGTTAGTCTTCTAGTACTGTTAGGGTGACTAAAACAAAGACAAGCGGGAAGGACATACACCACGTATGGGCAGACCATAAATGACAAAAAACTGTGCTTCAAACCACTCACAATCACATATCGCTGCGGCTGAGGTGGGCTAGTCGTGAAAGCAAAACAAGATATGAATAAATAAGTAAACGAAACCGGATATAATGAATAAATTCAAAATATACATTTGCAAATAACCTCCATATTGTCAGGTCCTTTTGCTGTTTGGGTCATCAAATGAAGAATAGAATGGGAATGCGTAAACATGAACTGCACAAAAAAATTATGCTTGAAAACCCTCGCAGGTAGCTACATAACTGGGGTAGGAAATAAAAACAGGCAAAATATGAACGAATGAATGAATAAGGAAAAATGGGTACAAAACAAAATGAATGAATAAACTGATTAATTGGACAAAGAAAATAGAGGAAGACATTTGACTGGAATGGCTGAGGGGAAATCAGTAACAATCGCAAAACATGTATGCGAACGGAGGGGTCGAAACGTCGCACTAACCCTCTAGATGGAGTCTACGCGCCGAGATAAAGTCAGCACAAACACACTGTTCTTGTCTTGTGATCAGAGTACTAATGGGAAAATTATTGTGGCCAACCGAACCCTGATCATCCTTATACTTGATTAATGAAGTAAACAAACACTAAAAACATATTTTGTTATGAATTTTATAGTTCACATGGACTAGGCGTTTACGACTTAACACTACGATTACTGCTAGTAAAGAACTTACATAACATACACATTTAACGTGTTATTTATTATACAATCATTCACCAGTTACTTTCAAACGGACAAAACATAAACATCCTAAAATAATTAGCCTTCAAGACAGTCGCATAGATTAAATCTAAAATTATTTTTAAAAAGTTAGGCAGTATTCTATAAAACTGTATTATCATGAACTAGGTCCACATGATACTAGCGTTCTTCCCAAATCGTGAATGTGTAAAAAAGGTAAAGTTATCCCTGTAGCCATGGAGGCGCATAGGGTTGTGAGATGTTGAGGCTCAAACATCTTCTAGACATTAGGCTCACAGAAGGGGATAAAGCTGTCAGCTTTACGCGTCTGCCGCCCTTTACCCCCCAAGAAGATTCCTGGTACTCATTTCTGCTAGAGGCTGAGTGGACCCCAGTGTGATAGTGCGGCTGGAAGTAGTGGGTGATTAAAAATTACCTCATCGGGACTCGAATCCGCGATCTTCCGACTTGCAGCATAGTGCCTCAACCAAGTACTCTACCGCGGAATGTGTACTGCCGCCAAGATAGGAGTTTCTGAGTACCATGACAGTGCAACTTCCGCTGGCATCATGTTCATTCAGAGGTTATGTCTCTAATATTGATGTGCGTCACTGCATGAAGTGACAGGAGGACGAACACACGAAGATCGAAGCGTTCCACAGAAAAGATGGACGCCCTAACTACGCTTTCAACACAATGAAAACTGTAACAGCATATCATAATAATATTACGCCGTTTAACATTGGACTCCAAAATGAATGCATCTCTCCTAGGTTCAAATCTTATTACCACTTTATTTTAAATTTAAATGTTCTGTAATTTGTATTCTTCCCTAAAATTAAACTAAAAGACGATATATCAGAACCGCGCAATTCCAGAAAATATCATTATTTTAAGCGATATGTGAAGTATCGACTGCGGGCCGCATCAACTCTAGATCTAAGCGTCTTCTAGGTATCGCAGCTCGTTAGAACAGCAAAAATTGCAAATGTGTCAGAACTTAGTGGCTCGTCACTGAATGGTAATCAACTCAGGGCCATAATTAACGATGCTGATACAGTTACTAATGTTCAATGTTCTGGAATCGTTTCTTGAGACGGGTGTCTTATTTGAACGGTTTTTCTAGCTCCGTTTGGAAGGCAACATGCTGATCGCTTTACATCTCGTAACGTGCCATTCTCACACTGCTACGCTACTTGGCGCAGGTGGTTGTGCAACTGACGTCCATTCGGGAGTTGCCCAGGTCGAGTTTCGGCCGTGTCACCGACTATCTTAAGGCTTCTCGTGGTATTCCTCAATAACATTAGCAGAATGGCTGTACAACACCTTGAAATACGTCATTTCCAGTCCATCATTCACTAATCAACCTACACAGTCTGAAATTACAGCGTCCTTCAATAAGCCATAAATAAATAAATAAAACGCACGAACCCACTGAACGCAGATTATCCGACGATGATCTACCAAATGCCGTTGTTAAATGGCGTCGAATGAGAGAGAAATACGATCATGCATGACAAGTTACGAATATGGTAGGGACAGTCGTCACCTATATCAATATCTACGCCGGAACTCGTAGGATAAATTTATGGAAAAATTAGTCACGACAGTCGGCAACTTGTAGAGATTAGAACTTGTTACCTTCAAATACAAGTCCGTACTTTTACCACTAAAATAGTGTGATATGTATACCCATTGTTGGGCAACTGGCCGATGAACACATTTCTGCAACATACCCGCACGTGATAATAGGACATCCATTGCTAGGTAACGGACCTGTAAACACGATTCCTTAACAGAAGATAGTGTTTTCCGTGAAGTCCGTGCCGAGTTTTTATGAAAGGACAAAGAAGGTCGTTTGAGGGGTACAGAATAGTAGTAGGAAGTGAAGAGTCGAGTTTCAGATCGCCAGCTTGCCCGGATGAGGAATTGAATGGGTCGAGTTTGAGAAGAAATTGAAAGAAAGTAATCCGGAGATGCAAAGAAGACTTCATGTGTGATTTGAAGTTACAGTGAGACTGTGATAAACCCGTTGCCAGGATACGACTAGTGAAGACCTAGAATCCTAGTGAGTGTGTAACGGTGAACTGTAAAGTGTACAAATCAACGATAGCGCTTTATTGCTTGTAGTCCCGAGTTGTAGTGTATGTGGTGTAATAAATCCAATCCAAACACCATCTTATAATTCACCCCTACACGTGACAATATCCTGCTTTATAATGGAGAAAACAATTCTCGCATCGTAACCTAGGTGGAATATATAACAACATTTTCTGACGGAAGGATTATTAGTATTAGACCTTCTGCATAACGCAATTCTGCATTACATATGGAAGCGCGACTTCACGCTGCCTATTTCACCAAAGCTGCCGCGGAGTGGGAGAGAACATCCAGAAGAGGGGCACACAAACTTAACGGAGGGGAATCTGCAGGTATGCTGGTGGGATGTCTTAAGAGTGTTTAGGTACCTTTATAATAAGCCGCTTCAGCAAACAGAGCCACGTTCAGGATATGGATATACCGAGCCAAGAGGTCATGGTATCGACCCAGGTTGCAGAAATAGGCTTGCCCACTAGTCAAAACAGAGTTATATGCGGTTTCCTTCACGACGCTGCCAATATGTTAGCATGACTAACAACGTGATGACGATGCGGCCGAGGCGTAACAGAACTACTATCCCAGCACTTCGATGAAGGATGTTCCAGTCGAGATTCAAACCGAGCACCTTTTGAATGAGTATTCAACTATGAACGTAACTGTCACAAGAAAATGTCTGGTTCCCAGTGTAAGGTAAAAAGGTAAAGCTATCCCTGTAAGCGGCCTCCGTAGTCTAGAGGTAACGTTCCCACCTCATGACTCGTGGTACGCGGGTTCAAATCCGGCGGAGGTCATGGAATTTTTAAGGGCGGAACAATTCAGGGAACAAGTCCTCCGGGATGGACTTTAAACCGTGGGTCCCGTGCCGTACCTTTACGGCACGTAAAAGAACCTCATATCTCCAAAGGAGGTCACTGAGCCAAATTCAAGGACGTTCCCCGCCCAACAACGCCTCTGATATATGGGGGAAGCATTATAGATACCACAAAGCCAGCAGAGGCCGAAATCACTGGCTCGGTAGGGACTGATGGTACGCACCAATATCGGTAGGGTATAGAGACTGGTAGAATATCATAGAGGGAAGCACAATGGACCAATACTGGTCTAAGTGCATGGAAAAACCCACCCTCTCCAATAACTAACTAACTATCCCTGTAAGGGGTCGTGATGGTCCATTGGGTTGTGAGACGTCGAGGCTCCCACATTTTCTAGACAATCGGCTCACAGATGGCGGTTAGGTTGTCAGCGTTACGCGCCGGCCGCCCTTTACCCCCCAGGAAGATTCCTGGTACTCATTTCTGTTAGAGACTGAGTCGACCCCAGGGCCATAGTCCGGATGGAAGGATTAGGTCAACTGAAAAAGAAAATCCACCTCATCGGGGCTTGAGCACGGGACCTTCCTGCTTGTAGCATAATGCCTCAACCAACAACGCTACCGCGTACTTCCGGTTCCCAGTGTAACAAGGCTGATATCAAAGACTGTCAATCCATAATATCCTGGACCGGTTCAATCCGCCTCGGCCTCTACTCACGTACTTAATATGAATCTAGAATTATATTCCCCTTTCTCCGCTTCCAAGGGGCCAAGTGCCAAACTTCTTGACACATTCCTTCTGTCGCTCATTCAACCTATGCGTCAACTATATCGTATCCTCCGTTATTTCAGCATTGCGAATCTCTGCGTGTTATTGTCACGTGTGCGGGGCTTGTGCGTTACTTATAAGACGGGTTATGGGTTGGATGATGGATTTATTGACATCTTATTCACACAACTCGGGACTACAGGCAACACGGCGCTATCACTGATCGACAGAGTTCACCGATACACAAGCACTAGGTTTCTCAGTCTTCACTAGTCGTATTCTGGCAACGGATTTATAACAGACTCCCTGTCATTTCAAATCACACATGATGTCTTCTTTTCACAGCCTAATTCATTCCCTGCCATTCCTGCAGCTGCCAATTCCGAAGACTCGACTCGACTAGTTTCAATTCCAAGTTCATATTCTGGCACGCTGTCGGCCCGAAGCTCGACTTTTCAATCTTCCAACTGATGTTCCATACTGCCGAACACTTCCTTATAACCATTTTGCACGGACCATGCAGAAAACACAGCCTGTATTATTAAGGAGATGTGTTTACTGATCCGTTGCATAGCAATGGACAACTTACTAATGCGGGCGTTTGCTTGCGCGGGAATGAGTTTACGGAGTCGTTGCCTAAATATGAGTATTTTTTTTCCTTGGCACTACAGCCCCAGTGGGCCTAGGCCTACCTCCATTAACTTCTCCGAAATATGAGTACACACGTCACAATATAATGTGCTCTGATCCTTGTGTACTTGATCCGCACCAGGTCTAAATACGGAAATTGCCTGAGCAGTTTGTTATTCAAACATTTACCCACCGCAAGATCTGTACAACGCCTATACACGTATGTTTACGCCAACGCAGAGGCGGCTACAACTTCCAAGAGCGCATAAAACAAAACTAGGTATGGAAAACGGTGAACAAATGAGCAACTCAGTCCAGCGAAGAGTTATATCTTCTGGGATATGTCGCCGTGTAGTCAGTAAACGTAAACCGACGTTTCGGAGACACATACCGTTTCCCTCCTCAGAGTCGAAGAGTAAGCCAGGCAAACCTGTAGATAAACACAGAAAAACGCACATAAACATCCATGCCCTGAGTGGGATTCGAACCCACGATCCCAGCTTCCGAGCGAGCGAAGACAGCGCATGCCTTAGACCGCTCGGCTACCGTGACCGGCAGATGGTGTTATATACCAGGAGACAAAAGTTTCAGTACTCACAGCTGCGAGAATATCATACACAGCACAGCTCAATCCAATGTTCACTTGTTTTCCGGATGTGCAAAACATCTGAAGCCTCATTAAGATACTGACAGAACTCAAACCCAAGAATACAAGTAGCTGCTAAAATACACGCATATTGAGAAGATGGCAGTCGCACAAGTGGTCAATACTAACTGCCGGGACTGTTGCAGAGACATCTGCATAGCATCGCCGTCAGCCATTATTTACATGAACTTAAAACAGCGGAAGAGGAAGTAATTACAAAACAGACATTGCACCTTTTGTGTCCTTGTTAAGTTCCATAGTAAAATACGGAAAACAGACATGGGCTCACTATAACATCTTTCCTCATATCTGAAGTCGAAGGCAGGGATGTCCAAACGGCGCACGCTATTTGCAAGCACATTATAAGGTAATCGCTAAGCTCGACTAATTAAGCACCATGCACTGAAGACGTACTGAGGAGTGGAAGTATAGATCCACCATTCTAGACCTCGCCACACGATGGAGATGGTCAGCTTCACCCTCGGTACCAAACGTATAGGAGGCTGGGAATGCCCCAGAGCCGGTGCGGACGTTGCGGAGAATAAATTAATCTGCTGCCCGCCGCGCTGGGAATCGAACCCCGACAGCTCTGTTGTCCAACCCATAGCCCAGTCACTTTACCGACTGAGCTATCCCGGCATCAGAAAAAATGATTTTTTAATCTTCGCTGATTTTTTTATTGTTTGTGGGGTGGGAGTAAGTCCCTTGTACTGCGGCCACTTCTGGACTATTGTACCAGCTCCAGATGATAGGTGAGGGTGATTGTGGAGCAATTGGTGGAATGAAGACTGGCATGAGAAACCTAAGTACTCGGAGAAAACCTGCCCCAGCGCCACTTTGTCCACCACAACTCCCACTTGACCAGACCTGGGATCGAAAGCGGGCCGCCGCGGTGGGAAGCCAGCGACTAACCACTTGAGCTATAGCGCGGCCATCATCTTCGGCGATACTGGTTACCTCTATACTAAAAGTGTGTTATACACATTTCGAGCGCCAAAACCGTGTGAACTGTATTCGTTAGCCTCAAGTTCGTAGTAATATATTAACTAAAAAAATTGGGTTTAACAATATATATATATATTACATATTAATTAAATTATATTATACACATGCAGCTATAGAATTTGAATGTCTGCAAATCAAGAGAGGAAGTACAGGATTGGGTAGGGCCTGCAGTCGATGTTTTTGGAACAGAGATCGCATATACGCGTTTCAAGCGCCCAAGGGCCCGCAGACAGTGGATATTCTGGGAATACAGATTTCACATTTCCGTCAGAAACGTCCACCTTTTACACTGGATTCCTAAGATTCGCCAGCAGCAAACTTTGTCCATGGAAGATACAGAACAGCAGTAAAGTCTCTGTTGCAGCAGGGATATATTTCTGGGCTTTTATCTGTTAAATACATTTATACTCTTCTACCTTCATCAAAGCCTAACAAAAGTACAACTTCCTCAGTCTTCATAATGTGACCCATAAGCAGGGGCCTATGATATACAACACATTCTCAGGGTTTATAACTGGACGGCCCTGGGGTACGGTAACATTTTATGAACATTTATAAAAATAAACCAACTCTAAAACATGATTTATGTTCGATGAGACGTAGACAGCTGAAATAACTATTTCCGCGCAGCCTTCTGTTCCAATTACACGTGGCAATCGTAAAAGCAGTAAACTATTCTTTGTGGCACAATTCGTATAAACGTGTAAGATCTCTTCGAGGCTGTCACACTGCCATCTATTTCTGACACTTTAGAATCACACCTTAAAAATCGTATGACACTGAAAAAAGTACTGACGAAATAATCTTTTATCCAACCGTAAGCTTAGTGAAGGAAATAGGAAAATAAACCGATCACTTCATGGGGCAGAGCCGCGAGTTTCTACTGGTAGCGTAGTTCCACAAGATTGTCTAGCCTTTTATATAAACATTGGAAAGTTCCTGAACTGTTCATACGAGCTCGTCACTGGTTCTTATTCGAAGTTAGACAACTCCAGTCCAGTCCTCTACGAACCATTTTAATATTATCCCCACATTACACTTAGATCTTCCAAATGGTTCTTATTTTCAGGTTTTTCACCTTATCTCTCCCAAGCGTGCAACACGCTCCGCCAGAATACGCCACCTACCTCAA
>NW_019727402.1:600551-629009 GCF_002891405.2 Cryptotermes secundus | reverse complement strand
TAAATAAGTAACATAAACTAAGAAGAGCTCATGTCAAGAGGACTCGTCAGTTACTGGCTGAGGGAGAAATATAATTACAGAGCAAGAGAAAACAGAACATCCATAATGCTAGTCGAAGGCTGTCCCGTAGAGGGGCTTCCATAATTTGGTTTACTACCTCACTGCCATTGTTCAATGTTATATTGAAGCTGGCCACGATTAATATCACGTAACTGAACCACAGCCTTGAAGTAACGTGACACAAAAGTGGCGAAACACTATAAAAACAATACCAGTACCATAATGAGATCTCTTAGCGTGGAAGACAGATTACATAAAGGCGGCTCTCACACTAGATCGATCGGTCGTGTGACTCTGGTCACCATTTTAAAGGGTGATATACAGTAAGTACCAACTGCGTAAATTATATAGAACAAACTCCGTGGCTTCAGTCCGCAAGCGAACTATACGGGCCGAACGACCACCGCTTATCGGCGAAGTTAGTGGTAACTTTAGAGGATAGAGGGTGTCGCGTGGTCAGCGCAACTAATCTCCACGCCCGATAATTTCGGTTTTCTAGACCGGAGCCGCTATTTTTCCATTCAAGTAGCTCGTCAATTATCCTCAGAAGGCTGCCTGGACCCCGTTCCAGGCTCACCATTTCTCAGAAACTCTGGTAGCGCCGGGAATCGAACACGGGACCTCTGGATCTATAGCCAAGAACTCTGATCACTAGACCACAGAGGCGGTCGGAATGTACAGGTGCTCTGTCGTAAAGTACACGTATATTAAGTTTTGTAGAGAGCGCAGCAGTCGTTATAGGTTCGACCGACTTGGGCCAAAGCAGCGTCCGACTTTTTCCGCCTGAGGTAGCGCACGAAATAAAAGAAAAAAAGCAACTCCGTTAGCTAAATAAGAGTATCACTGAAGAAAGCAGTCTTCTGGGATTTGGCACCGTGTATATGTGGTGTTAACCGACGTTTCGGAGGAACGTATCGCCTCCATCTTCAGGGTAAAAGAAAAAATATATAAGAAATCTGCCGGATTTTACCGGTTCTCACGGTCTCTTTGCTTGCAGATTTCTTATATATTTTTTCTTTTACCCTGAAGATGGAGGCGATACGTTCCTCCGAAACGTCGGTTAACACCACATATACACGGTGCCAAATCCCAGAAGACTGCTTTCTTCATAGTCACCGCCGTGAAAGCCTCAAATCTTACAAGAGTATCACTGTCTACGTTCACCGTAACTTGGCCATAAGGTCGAGAAAACACTTTCCATAACAAGCATCAGGAGAAAACGTGTCTTCAAATCGGTTATAAAATATTGTTTACATCCACATTCATAATGGTGAGAGCTGTTTCGTTGTCATAAATTTAAAAAGGGACAAGATACCGTTGCTGCAAAGATGTCCATACGTCAGATCTTTCTCCACATCTATATTCGTGCATGAGATCAGAAAAAGAAAGGACGAACCACATGGAATATTATCAATTGGCAATTGTAGTGTTTCGAGTGAGGGCTACAATACGAACAAAAATATAAGGAAAAGATACCCAAATTCGGTAAGACAATTAGGACTACATATCTTCTATTAAAAACGGGCGGTATTATTCGTTTTTACTGCGCGGTTCCGGGATGGATGCCCGTGCTTGCAAGTAGACCGTGCTGCCTATCACAGACGCCTCCCATATGTCGAGTTCGGCTGTTATGCTCGCTCATCTTTCGCAGGTAATACTGTTTCTGTTCTGTTTCATTCTGCAGTACTTTCAAGAATATCGAAAGCGAACTTCACTCTTTGGACACTTCTTTTTTATTGCTAGTGGGGTGGGAGTAAGTCCCTTGTACTGCGGCCACTTCTGGCCTATTGTACCAGCCCCAGATGATAGGTGAGGGTGATTGTGGAGCAATTGGTGGAATGAAGATTGGCAGTGAAAACCGAAGTACTCGGAGAAAACCTGCCCCAGCGCCAATTTGCCCACCACAAATCCCACTTCACCAGACCCGGGATTGAACCCGGGCCGCCGCGGTGGGAAGCCAGCGACTATCCGCTTGAGCTATGGCGCGGCCACACTTTGGACTTGGTGTACCTTCTTCTACACACTCAGAAGAACTGGTAAAGAAAAATAAAAACGTATTCCACATTTTTTTGCGTGCATCATTATTGGCCTCAACGCCTCTATTATGCACCTTCTGGTCTCCGAGAGGTAGCTGTCACTCAACGTACTTAGCACTTCAAATATTAAGCTCTTCTTTCATGATCATAGTACATATTCTAGTCTACTTCGCTTTCTGGTAGAAATTAAACCTGATATGGTGGTTATGCCACTGCAAGCTACCTCAGTCTGGTACCTTTTCCCCTCCTCCCTTCAGTCATTTCCAATATATCCGACACAAAATCTTGCGAAGAGAGGGCACCACTACCGACACTGCAATAATGTCCCGAAATGAAGAACAGTAAGACAAAAGAAAACTGCGGATGAAGAGAATTTCATTCAATTTTAACTGACAGCGATAACTAACTCTTCTTTAAAGTTAGGAATATGAATTTTGTTATGAATACAGCTTATAAGCATTCTTCAGCGACTGGTATAGGCTGGACAGCCGAGGGGTCTGAGTTCGAGTCACGGCAAGGACAAGTTTTCTCTCTTCTCCACGTCGCCCAGACCGGTTCTGGAACCCACACAGTCTCCTATTCAATGGGTACCGGGAGCTCTTTCCCCGGAGTAAAGCTGTCGAGGTGTGACCACTCGCCTCCAAGAATAAGTGGATCTATACGTTCACTCTCTCATACAACTTCATGGCGTAATGCTTCATTAAGCACAGGCGTACAAGTTATACAGCGCACACAGCGTTTATAAACCACATAAAATAATGGCGTCACAAAACTTCGATATTACATCCCAAAAATTTTACGGTGGCAGTATCGGCCAAAGCATAACAAAAGCAATAATAATAATGACAATAAGAACATATAATATACTTACAATTACACGTAATAAAATCTTCTGACTCAGGCAGGATTCGACCCTACGACAGTTTACATGCGAGCCTAGTAAGCCAAATACAAATGTTGCTGTTCGATTATAAACATATGTAACTTGAACAGAAGACTTGTAGAGTGGAAGTATATGCAACAGGCATGTAAGGCTTCACGCAACTGTCGGGAACTCCTTGTTCAAGTGCCTACCGCAGGAACTTGAGAAAACGAAAATCTGTGTGTCAGCTAAGTACCGAAACCAACAAGTTCCGTGTGACTCCTCTGTCAGAGAACTTGCCAATCTAAAACCTTAGCTCAGCTGAACGAGGAAATCAAATTCCTGGAAACAAAGAAAAACGGATAGCAACACGTTCGTTTGAAACAGGAGAATGAAGTGAGCCCATCTTCGATCTAAAGTTACAAAAAGTGTGACTGCAACGGACGGTACTGGGGCGAAAACCGTAAAGTACTCCCACAGCTAGGTGATGTTCAACTGATAGGTTTCCAGTCCAATCAAGTGACTTCCCCACATGACTACAGAGACTTGAACCACGTTTTCTTTGCCAGAGACAGTGCGCAAGATAGAGTCGCTGTGAAAATCCCACACAACTATTTGCACTCTCTCGACTGCCATAAGCCAACCTTTTAATATTAAAAACCTCCCTAACGTAACTACAGGAGCAACGTGGTTTATAAAAATCTACGTACAACGAAATAAATTAAAAATAGATAATGGCTGCAACAATAAGATCAGATTGCACGTGACATACTGGTATTGTTGCCGCGTGAAGACACCTAGGCCTAACTAAATTTTAGGTCATACCATGGCACGACGGATCCAACAGAGCCCAAATATAAGCACCTCTGTGTCCCAGCAAAATGGGTGGCAATGTCGTATATGAAGAGTTCTACCTTGTGGGATATAACACTGTGTAATAACCTGAAAGTCAACAGACGTTTCGGAGAAACCTATCGCCTCTATTTTCAGGGTCGAAGAATAAGTCTAGCAAGAAACAAGCCTGAAGCGGGGAGCAAACAGGTACATGTTACAATACCAAGGGAGAATGCAACAAACTTCCGGACGGACTGTTATGTTGAGAAGAAGTTGATGATTCGGCACAAACTTCTTGGTGATACAACAGAGGCGTAGCTCAAATGCTTGGAACCCAACATCTCACATAACGCTGTCGTTATATTTTGATTGCGTGGCCGTAATGAGAGAACTGTCGCATCAGGTTTGCGAAGGCCCACAGTTCAAGCGCACCTTTCAGTATAACAAACATTATGTACACGGTGTGTCCAGGATCCGTTACGAATCTTTTTTTTTTTTTAATTTTGACCTGCAATGCCATCTGTTGGCGAGTTGTGGCGTTAAGATTATTAAAGTCTCAGCTGTAGATGTCCATAATTTCAAAGCGCAAGCATCGCTGCGTCATGTGTTCTGACCTTCTGACGCTCGTCGGATAATGGCGGTTGAACAGAGAGCCAACATCATATTTTATTTGAAGTTCGGAAAAAAAAAAAGCCGGAGAAGCGTACGAAATGATGAAAAGTGTGTACGGTAGTGATTGTCTGAGTCGCTCGAACATTTTTCGATGGGATGCAGTATTTCGTGACGGCAGGGAGGACACTGAAGACGCTCCACGTGCATCAAAGCCGAGAGCAAGTCACAATGAAGAAAATGTGAAAAAAGTGAGCGAAATCCTTGCAGCAGACAGATGTGTTTCTGCAAGACTCATCGAGGAGCTTTTGAGAATATCAAAATGTACTGTGCATCAAATTTTGACCGAGGATGTGGGCAAATGGAAGGTCTGTGCGAGATTTGTACCGCACACGCTGTCAGGCGATGAAAAACATGCCAGAGTGGAACAATGCAAAGACATGTTATGGTCGGCCAAAAATGATATAAGATTTACAAAATCCGATTGTTACTGGTGACGATACATGGTGTTTTCAATATGAGCCTCTCACAAAGTGGCAGAGTGCAGCGTGGTTGAGCCCAAAGAAGCCAGCCGAAACCAAAGAAAGTGCGCATGCAAAAGAGTCGAGTAAAGACACTACTAACCGTTTTCTTTGTTTCCAGAGGAATAATTCATAAGGAATTTCTGCCAGAAGGTCAAACAGTGAATTCTGATTATTATCTCGGAGTCCTCAATCGTTTGTGGGCGAGAATTCTTTGAATTCGACCTGAATACCGAGAGCAAGGTTCGTGGTCGCTCCTCCACGACAATGCCCCACCCCACAAATCGAAGATCGTGCGCGATGTTTTAGCCAGAAAACGGATCACAGTCCTTGATCATCCTCCGTATTCGCCAGATTTGGCTCCAGCAGATTTCTGATTGTTCCCAAAAGTTAAGTTGGCTATGAAAGGAGACCATCCAGGACATCCAAAGGGAATGTACCGCAGTTTTAAATGCGATTCCACAAAAGGAATACAGTGACTGTTTTCGAAAACTTTTCAATCGATTCCAGCTATGTATTGATTCAGAAGGAGACTATTTTGGATAAAAAGAGTGAAATTTTGAAAATAATTCATGTCTTCTATTTTTAATGAACACAGTCCCAACAGAACCTGGACACACTGTGTATGTTTCTTTAAACAAATAGCCCTACAGTTAACCATGGCATGAAAGAATGGAAGGCAAAGTCTCAAGTATGAAGTAGTCGGCTTGAAGCTACGGCCGTTTTATACCTGGGGAAAGAGCCACCGATATCCATTAGACAAAAGGCTGGGAGTATCCCGGAGACAATATGTATGCCTACATGTTGGCCAAGGGAAAAATGCTTCTCCAGCTGGGAATCGAACGCCAGTCGTCCAGCCCGTTGACCACTGAGCCATCCCTGTCCATCAATAACCTGTTTAATGAAGTAATTACTCGCATCACAGGGCCGCTTGCCAGATCGTTAAGGACTGGTGTACCTATTTCAGAGTCGGAATGTGCTGGCTGCAAGACTGCTGTGCAAATTTGGGATATTCAGATTATGAACATGAGAAGCAGGAAGGAACATCAGAAATTTATACAAATGAATTGCCAGTTATACGCAGGTGCAGCTTCAGGAGAGATTTCATTTAATAACGATATATTATGCTATTCGTTGTAATAATATTCCTTAAATTGAATTACGCCCATTATGACCACAGGAATCCTTACATTTCTGACTAAATTCATAGCGCAACGTTCGAGAGTCCGCTCTGAGTGACACCATGCGCTTACTATTAAATTCCGTGGCCTGTAGTCCGCAAGCTAACTATACCGACCGAGCGACCGCCGCTTTTAGGCGCAGTAAGTGCCAACTATAGCGGATAGAGAGTGTCGCGTGGTCAGCGCAACGGATCCCCAATACCGTTAATTTCTGTTTTCTTGAGCGGAGCCGGTATTTCCTTGAAATTGCTCGTCCGTTATCCTCATAAGGCTGAGTGGACTCCGCTGCAGACCCACTACTTCTCAGAAAATCTGGTAGCGCCGGGAATCGAACTTGGGACCTCTGGATCTGTAACCAGGAACTCTGACCACTAGACCACAGAGGCTGTGCGTTTACTAATAAATTCAACCTAAATCTGGCCCAATATTAATAATTCAACTGTGCAATATGCTGATTCATTACCTATAATTGGAGTGCAACACTCGATAGAATGACATCAGAACTTCTTCAGCTGAAGTTGAGAATAATAAAATCCACTTTGCCGAGGGAGGCAGGAACCGCAGCGTCGCAACGCGAACACTGAGAACAATCCACAACTCGAGCAGGGAACTCGTTACTAATGAAGGAGTTCTGTTCATTTATTAGGAACCCTACGGCTTCATGAGTCTCGCCTCTTTAATGGATACAAACGTGGCGACCGGCAAGAATAAATCGAACTTATTTCATCAATATGCAGGGTAAAAAGGAAATCATAGATCCTACTTGATCTAAATTATTAGGTCGACAGTGTTTCCATTTAGTAGCAAATGAGGAATACGCTTATGAATCATCTAAGATCAAGAACATAGAGGCTTTTTTAGTTTCTTAAGGTGAGGTGAAACTGAGTCCACTTAGTATGTCGGCCACTAACTGGCCTATTGTACCAGCCCCGGGTGATAGATGATGATAAGTGTTGAGCAGTCAGTGGAATGAGAATTGGCAGGGGAAACCGAAGTACTCGTAGAAAACCTGCCCCAGTGCCACTTAGAACACCACAAATTCCACCAGACCTGGGTTCGAACCCGGGCTGCCGCGGTGGGAAGCGGCGACTAACCGCCTGAGCCATGGCGCGGCCTACGTTAGAGATTTACATTAAGGAAAATTTCTCCTGTGCTAAATTAATTAAAGATATATGGAGAGGTGGACGTACAGCTCCGCCATTCTTGACCGAGGCACTAGATGGAGGTGAGTGCTCAGCTTAACACCCCGGCCGCTTTACCACCGGGGTATGATACCTTGGTGTCCATTGGATAGAAGGCTACGTGGGCCGCAGGTAGTCTTGACGCTAAGGAGAGAAAAATCCCTTGTCCCTGTCAGGAATCGAAACCCGCCGTCCAGCCTTCAGCTCATCGCCATACCGACTGAGCTGTCTTGGCTCCTTACAGACTTACACAGAGCCAGAAATGAATGTAGGTACCGTTACTTTCCGTGGCACAAGCTAGGCGGTTAGTCGCCGCCTTCCCAACGCGGCGGCCCGGGTTCGAGCCTGGGTCTCGTTAAGGGGGATTTGTGGTGAATAAAGTGGCGTTGGGGCAGGTTTTCTCCGGGTACTTCGGTTTCCCCTGCGAATCTTCATTCCAAAAAATTCTCCATCGTCATATTCACCAGGAGCAGGTACAATAGGCCGGCCATTTAGTGGCCTACGTGGCGAGTGGACCCAGCTTGACTCCACCTCCCACTATGCAAATTAAAAAGAAAACTCGCTGCTAATACCGAAACAATATATCGTCCGATAACATGTGACTGACGAATGATGAATTGTAAAGGATTTAGAAAGAAGCAGTCGGGGCATATTCGATACAATGTCCTGCGGGGACTAAGGAAAACAGCGAAGGAAGTCAGGTTAGGCAATATCCCGGCCGAGGCTGGAATCGACCACATACCGAATGCGAGTCTAGATGATAATGCTAGACCAGCTTGTTCGCTTACTTCATTCGCAATGAAATCGTGAATATACTATAACTGAGTGACGCGAAGAGATATTCTGCCATGCATAGCGTATGAAGAGCTCGAAGGAAAAGGTAAAAATCATCAAAAAGAAGGCAAGGCACTTTTCAAGGTTCCAAAGGTAATTCGCACTTTATACAATGGAAATTTGCCTTTCTGTACCTGGTCTTCTAAGAAACATGTCCAAAATGATGGAATATGTGAAGAAAAATGATCGTCATGATGTGTTGGATCAGTGATCCATAGCCATTAAAATGTGTCTGCAGCCACGACCGCAAACCAGCCACAAAGACTGCTGTGACACTCAGATCTGGTTTCCTGCCTACTATCCTCACCTTACAACGACGCTCCTTAAGGTCTGAGCACTGAATCCTGCTGCGTAATTTCAGATACTACTCCAAATGAGCTCCTCGCTCTGACTCTACATTCTTCTCCGATATTCATGAAGACAACAGATGTTAGAATATGCGATTATATTATAAACTCGGATGTCACTTCACGAGGTCTGAATGTTCGTACAGAGTAAAACAAAATTAAGGAGAAAATTATGCAAGTACGAAGATCGCCAAGTCGTTTACTTTCCCCCTTCATCCTTTTGCGGCCTTGTTAATACATTCATCGTACCACCTATACTTCTCACAACTATAGAACCAGTTAATACGGTAATATAAAGTAAGCACATGATGGTTCTGCATCCATTTTATCAGTACAGCACTTTAATAAATTACGAATTACGTACAACTTCATACACACCCGCTGTCCAATCCATGTACTGTCTGTCTTCCTTTCAGGAAGGGTGGCCAAGTCAGTGCAAACAGTAGCATGAGGAAAATCGGTAAAGTGTGGCGAATAGTTGGTGCTAAATCCAACTGAAGTACCGTATTAGGTTAGTTCCCGATTTGCGACGCTGCCACTAACTCGAGATTATATGGCGTCGAGTGATTGGATGCTTAAATCATCAAATGTAACGGATGGTGGAGGCAGTAAGGTAAAGCTATCCCTGTAACAGGCCTTGGAGGCTCACAGGATTGTGAAACGTCGATGCTCCCGTATTTTATAGACAATAGTCTCACAGATGGCGGTGAGGTCAGCCTTAAGCACAGGCCGCCCTTTAGCCCCCAAGAAGATTCATGGTACTCATTTCTGTTAGAGGCTGAGTCGGCTCCAGGGCCACAATGCTGTTGGAAGGGTTAGGTCGATGGAAAAATCCAATGATCACATCGGGAATCGAACCCGGGACCTTCCTCTTTGTAGCATAATGCCTCAACCAACTACGCTACCGCGTCTCCCCGAAAACAAACAAATATGAAATAAAATTGCAACTCGAATAGAGCTTATCAGATTTATCAGCGCTGTAACAGGTAACACCAGATATTCGTAAAATAAAATCTGCTTATAACGGAACCACAACCATTCCCTAATTCTCCTTCCGGTGTCGAAAACGTTTCATTAAAAGAAACTAACCGTACGGAGTTGCGACCACCAGTCGCGTCTTCTATGTAACATCTATATAATAGAATATTGTACCTACACATTCTACATGACATGACGTCTGAAAGGTGGAATAGCGGAGCCAGAAGAGACGGTCGTTTCTCTGCAGCTGATGACCCAAGGAGACTATAACATAGGCCTATAGGAGAAGAGGCCAAAGCGATGCTCACGAACTGCACGAGACTTTTGAAACGCTGGTGCGTGCTCCGAAAGTAATATCGGTCAATGCCTCTTTTCACGAACGGATTAAATGTAAGAAAATCTGCTGCGTGGAAAGCATGTACCTCAGCGCATGCGTCGTCCAATCCGCGTGTTTGTGGCCCCCGAATGTCTACAAATAATCATATCGAGCTCTGAATGTCAACTAATTTTGGCCACCCTTGGCCTATATTACACAAAACTGTGCATTGAACTGTGTCAGTTTCCTTGCTTTGTTTCTTTGCAATTTACAGTTCTTTTCCTCGTTCTACTGGTTCATTAAAATATTCTGTACAAAGAACCTACTGTCAACAGTCGAGACTATTCTTCTTCAAATCTGTGACAAGGATGTTCCTTCTAGGAACCCACGCAGTGCAGTACGGAACAAAACCACATGCACAGAAAACTAATGCCCAAAGAGAAACTGTTCGTTAAATTCTTATTTTACATTTGAACGCAACGCAGCTTACATTTAACAGAAGTACTTTCACGTTGCATTTAAATTTATGCTCGGGGCAACCCTATCCGATGGCCGCGCCAAAGCTCAAGCGCTTTGTCGCTGGCTTCCCACAGCGGCGGCCCGGGTTCGGTCCCGGGTCTGGTCAAGTGGGATTTGTGGTGGACAAAGTGGCGGTGGGCCAGGTTTTTCTCCGAGTACTTCGGTTCCCCCAGCCAATCTTCATTCCACCAATTGGTCCACGATCACCCTCACCTATCATCTGGGGCTGGTACAATAGGCCAGAAGTGGCCGCAGTACAAGGGACTTAGTCCCACCCCACTAGCAATAAAAAAAAAACCCTATCCGATACTGACAAGTCTCCGTTTAACCCAGGTTAAACTGTAAGTGTATATATGATATAATCGTATCATTCAGTTACGTCAGAAGGACGTTCTGCTTTCCACCTGATTTCACGCTGGTTTCTTGCTCAGCTTATTCTTTGACCCTGAACATGGACGTGGCATGTTCCTCCGAAACGTCGGTTAACTTTCAACGGACTGTACGGTGTTGCATCCCAGAAAACAGACCTCTACCAAAGAAGTCCTCGTTTGCATCGAAGAGCATAAAATTTCAACAAGGATCACATTTTGAACGCCCTCTTACAACAGTTAGTCTGACTTCGAAGCCAGGCCTTCCCTTCACATTATTCACTTCAACCGAATTCCAACAAGCCAGACTGTACAGCAGAGGTGGTGATGACGGAAAATCAACAAACATCATCCCCTGATGCCATCCAATCAAGTCACCCATGAAAGAAAAGGAAGCAGAGTATGAGGGAAGGGTGGTATAACAGGCATCCGAACAAATGCCTCAAGGCAGAGCTCAGGGAGAACACTATAGAAAATGCCACGTTCCTCTCCCCACGGCAGGTCACCGGAAATAGTTTCGGCAATTCACGTGTCTCATGTTATACAAGCAAACTACAACATTACAGGTTTAACCTGTTTAATCCCATAAAATGGCGTAACAATTTAATTCCTACAATGCCAATCCGCCATTTTAAGTTGTCAGAACGGTTCTTCTGTCATGGCGATACTTCAAATACAGGAGAAAAATCTCCTCCATAACTTTTCTTCACGATGTAGTTCAGAGAAAATGTCAACAGATGTCACATGCAGTCAGATATATTTTTTTGCAAAGGTCGAAATCACGGCATTTTAAACCTAAAGGGTTAAAAGCAAAATGGTTAGTATATGTATTATTAGACTCAACATTTAAAACAAAAGTGCACTCTGCCCACAGAATGCATTTGTGTATTTCGCATGACCCTCAAAATAAACAGTGATTACATCCCTAAACAGCAGTACGGGCTGGTTTTCGTAATGAGACACAGCGTTTTGTTTTGTGTGAGGTAAGAATTAATTTTAAGCATTATTTAGATGATTTCAGTCTTCATACGGTTAAGAACACAGGGACATTATATATATATATATATTGAGGTGTCTTGATTACAGCCCGTTTGCCGACAGGAATGCCGGTAAGGTGGGAATGTAATTTTCTTTGTTGAGAAGACAGTGCAGAATGTTAGAATCATTGTTTTCTTACGAACAGGCCATGGTCTTTACCTTCCATGTTATGCCACGCCTACAGCCATCAGAGTTAGCATAGTAACAAAATGACGTGAAATAACAGCACAAGCAACACATACAATTTGGTGATATTCCACTGTGAGGGAAACAGCCCCCGAGGCTTCTACCTCAATATCACCGTACAGAATGAGGCTTTACAAACACGCGCACTCCCCTACGTAACCCACTCCCTCTCTTAGTCTCACCCATAACAACACAAACTATACAAGGGAAGACCCGCAAGGAGCGTCAGGCGAACCGACCGACAGCCCGACAGACTGTCGGATAGCAAATCAATAGCAGCGACGGACGGAGTGGAGGTGTGAAGAGAGATGCCAACACAACGAGGAATAAAAAACACTAAATGAGATAGGAATCTGAATCCACTTGCTTCCATACAGGTTTTGCTTCCTGCGTTAACTAGATACGTTCTCTTCTTTCATGTCTGCTCCACTGACCGGCGATTACAATTGTTCATATCATAAGGGCGTCAAACGAATATAATGAGTAACGGACAATGAATAGGAAACAATATGGAAGTGGTAATGACCTAATTTAAGGTCCTATTCTGCGATTGTTCTAAAGGGACGGAAGTAAATCCGGTCTCTACGCCAAGATTTGAACTCTAGGTCTCCCAAACATGAAGCACGAACGCTTCGGTGATAACTTTATTGTATACTATCTATAGATCCACATTTTCTTGACCTCGGCACTAGCTGGAGATGAGTGGTCAGCTTCACGCTTCTGCCGCTCTACTCCCGGGGAAAGATCCCCCGATACCCATTGGATCTAGACGATATGGAGCAGAAAAAATTCTGATTCTACCGGGACTCGAACTCCGACCCCTCGGTCGTCCAGCCCGTAGGCAGTCGCTATACCGACTGAGTTCCATATATGATGAAACATTATTTGACGAGCTGAGTAACTATCAGTATCTCAAGGACTGCTCCGAGGACTTGAAATAACAGCCTCAGGAGTGAGTTCTAAATCAGGCGCAGGACTACAACGCGCAGGCGCTGATGAGGCGACACCGTCCCCCCAACCACCAAAACGTGAACGTGAGCGTACTGTGGATGTAACATGACGTGGGTACCGCTTCCAGAATTTGAGGAGCTGCAGTTCGTGTTAGCAGAGTGCTTGGGGAATTCTCAAAGTCGACATGTATCCAGGTGGGTTCGACTCAGTCCCCTGATGCTCGTGAATGTTCCTGTTCCATCCGGAGAAGAGGTCACACAGCCATCCCAACACCCTCCGTTGCGCCTGCCACTAAATCGAGATTAGGAAGTATTCCTGAGGTCTTCGCTCGCTCGGTAGCCGGGATCGTGGGTTCGAATCCCACATAAAGCATGCATGTTTTGTGTGTGCATGCGTTTATTCTGTTTTTGGTAGAGGCCTTGCAACGAGCAGATCACCCGCCCAAGGAGTACTACCGTCTGTAAAATAATCATGAAACTGAGAAATCAGCCCTCTGCTCCGAAGTAGGAGCGAGAAAAAGAATTCATGCTTCATTTTTCAGGGTGCTCGAGAACCCTGCTGCAGCCCCACGAATCAATCACGGACATTCATCTAACGGGCATTAACCGACACACTCAGTGAAGTCTGGTATGAACAGAATGCCACTGGGGGCCACCTCATGTTCCTATGTTTAACTCCCCTTCAACAATATTATAAAGATGGCGGCACTGCGCACCAAAATGTAGTCTTGGAAGTTCTGAGAGTAACAAATATTTGGAATACCAGGTTTGACGTTCTCACGACGGTAAATATTAAGATAAGACTCTTCTGGGACGTGAAGCCGTGTAATCTGATATACCCGGAAGATGGCAGGAGCATGTTCCTCGGAAATTATACGACGTCACATCCTACTAAACCTTAATCTACATCTTTCAGGTAACAAATATAAACCGTTGTATTGCATAAGACCTATATAATTCCACGGAGAGAGCTCCTCCTTTAGAAGTGACATTTAATCAAGAAATTCCCCACATTTTATGGAATGCAACTTCATTTTATAAGATTTGAGGCTTTCACGGCGGCGACTATGAAGAAAGCAGTCTTCTGGGGTTTGGCACCGTGTATATGTGGTGTTAACCGACGTTCCTCCGAAACGTCGGTTAACACCACATATACACGGTGCCAAATCCCAGAAGACTGCTTTCTTCAACTTCATTTATTTTTCATAATATCAGTTCACACACACACACATACACATTTACCACGAAGGTACTTACCTAACAGAGCATATCGCCAGCATTCGAAAGGTACACGCTTCAGTTCTCAGTCGGATACCATCCTTTCCTCTCTTTATAAAAAAAAACTGAAGACAACAGCTAAGAGGAACACTTAGTCATTTCATCACCGTTCAATCATACCATCATGCATCACCTCTCCCCACCGGATGCAATTAGATGACCCAGACGTCACACAACCGGTTTATCAAACTGCAATCGCCCGCTTGCACGACGGCTTAAAGACGTTACAGATGAGCTCAGAGCCCAGTCAGGGTTGCAATGTCATTAAATAACGTATTTACATAATTACATGTTATTCAATACCGAGTGAGCTAACTAATGAAATCGATAGAGCAAATAAGACCTAGAAATTGGAGGAAGAGGACGAGAGGGTCTCAACTGGAATCACGTGGTCTACACTAGCGACAAGTGTCAGACCTCTGTGGGCATGGTGATGAGCCATCTGACTCTGAAATATCAGAAAAGACACTAAACAAATTACTAACTAAATACTTTCAAAGAAAACAGTACACCACGGCGCTAGTTACACAGAGATGACAAACATCCCTAACAACTACTTCACATGAGACCTTAATAAACGTCCTTGAATTTCGTAGGATTTGAGGCTCTCACACAGGTGGTTACGAAGAATGCTACCTTATCTTACGAACGTTATGTCAAACTACGTTTCGGGAGGAACATATCGCTTCCATCTTCAGGGTAAAAGAATAAGAAAAGCAAGAAACCAGCGTTAAAGCAGAGCCCTGCTCTACACAGCTGTCACTAATTCTTTGACCTCGAAGATGGAGGTGATATATTCCTCCGAAACATCCTTTGACTTTCAACGGACTACACGACGTTATATCCCAGAAGACTGTACTCTTCATTCTTGAATGCTGTAAATTTTTCAGTAATTGATATGCGGATCACAGTGTCTGAGTAATGAAAATTACTACGATTAGCGAACGCTAGGTGGCTAAGAACTGGCGGAGGTACTGTCTCAACATATATTTCGAGAAATGTGAAGACAGCCGCTGCCCCAGCCAAGGCTCGAATCAATTACTTCCCGTACACTAATCACATAAGTTACCACCGACTTAACCTGCTTTGGTGTGTACGGTGTTTCGCCTTCGACACTGCAAAGAGAAATTAGCTGTTCCCACTGCTTGCCACTGTTTGGGTGCCTTTGGGCGCAGGTTAATCACAACAGACCTGGAACTTCTGTCTCTTCACAGTCAAGATCTGGTGACGGCTGAGTGAAAAAATGGAAAAAGTCTTCGAGGCTACAATTTCTTTTTGGTTCGACTGTCACATGACACGCGCTCTATTGATCCCCAGTGACTACAGCGGGAATGTAGGTTCCCAATATTATGGACAGCTGTATGCTATCTTGAAGGATTCGGGTCTTATAAAAACCTTGATATTTTGTTGGATCTAACGAAATAAAATCCCGGAACTGACGGCTTCTATCTCATGATGCAATGCGCGTGTGCATTCAGCATTACGTAGCACAGCGATACTCAAGAACACACAGACATAAAGCCCATCTACGTAGTATATACGACCCATTCAAGCGATTATCAGTTCCTCAACTAGGAACAGTTAGAAATTAGGGGGCCTAATATTCTCTTTACTTTCTGTGAAATAATCAGCAACTGTCATTCAGTCATTTACTTCCTTCTCAGTTCATTTGTTTCGTTCCTCCTTCCTTCTTTGTTTGTTACATTCGCTTCTCTTTTCTTCCCTCTCTATATCTCACGCCCTTGAAGGAGTGGAGTCTCTCCTCCGTGTTCGGCATGTCTTACACCACGGTACTTAGATGATATATAAGTTTACCTCTGCTAGCTTAACACAATTTCAACACGGTTTATAATTTCGCATATGCCCAAATTCGAAGAGCCCCCGGTGATAATCGGAAAATAAACTATTCATTTTTGCCCTCTGATGTCATTTGCATAGTAAAACGGTGCAATAGCAATTATGAATCCGTGTAAGAGGAACTGAACTTAATTACTCATTACAAAGTCATATTTATAAGAGAGGGTTACCGGTCCAATACTTCCCAATTCTGTGAACTGACGTCCGATACACGCTACATGGCAAAAGGCTAAGATTCTCGGATATGGAATATGTCTAACGTGTCAATACATAAAAAATATATTATTTCAAACTTACACATTTTTATGTATAATACGTCCACAATGTTCGGCGCCGGGAATGATAAATAATGAACACTGTGCAGACTATTCAGAGACTGGGGTCCTGACTAAAGCTTAGCCTTCCCCTTCCCAGTTCCGTTCACCGCAGAATCCGCATGTAACGACCGGGTCTTGAACATGGTTACGCTAGGTAGCGGTTTATGCGTAAGCCACGGAACTATGTGGTTTGCGGCACTGAAATTAAAGACTAGTGACGTATGAGAGCAATTATGTCTCAAAGTATGAAACAGTGCTACGTCTGAATATCGTCACTGGGAGATATTTCACTGTTGCGGGCGTGTAGGTACATGGTCGCGCTGCGAACAATTTTTTCCATGTCTCTTGCATTTATTTCGGAGTTTGGGCATCATAATCTTGGCACATCATGCATCGACTAAATCTTAAAAGTCTATTTCGTCGCATTTGTATCAATCGATGCTTTATATTTATGTTATCACAACGTAAGACGAGACTAAAATAAGGAAACTAGACGAATATCGATAAGCCTATTATTTATAAACGTCACCCCATGCACATACACCCGACCTTTAATACACAGTTTATGAAGAAAAACAATTGTTTCGACTTATGCGATTTCTTCTGGAACATATCCACGAGTACCGAGTAAACAACAGAGGTCTGGGAACCGCTGCGATTATACAGACTCAAATTTCCATTTAGCGTTACACACACACATAATGTAGCATACATACGGATAGAAAAGGCAATATTTTACACTTAACAACCTTCTCTTCTTTCTTAGTTCCCTTCTGCCGACCAAAAGCACTGTGTTCATGATTTATCTTCTTGCAGAGGTGTCTCATATCGTAAGCCAGTTGGCATAGATCGTAACTTGAGCTAGGACGTCTATTCGATTTTAATACCATAGAAAGCGCTTTCCTTGCAACGTAAATAAACATGTTTTGACGTGCTAGCAACAGCTACATTCGTACACTTTTACTTTTACGAGTTTTAATACCATATAAAGTGAGACAGAACAGTCGATCCTTGAGACACACGCTGTTTTTTTTTTACCAATCCGCGAGGAAGAAAATATTGGGAGCCAACTGGCATAAAAATTCTGAATTCATAGTTTAAAACTGATAATACTATAGTCATCGTCAGGATCGCTACAAACAGCATATCGTTTGAAGAGAAGAAACTTCTTCCTATTACTTTCAGATGTCCGTAAAAGCCCTAATCAAAATAATCAGTAATATTTCAGTTTTAAACCCATAATTTATACGTTGTGTAACATGCATAACTTCAGCTTTCGAAGTTTTGTGACTCCAGTACGAACTAGTGGCATATGCTCGTATATTGTACGTAATGTAATAACGACCTGTCCATATAGGCAACTTCTCCTACGTTGGTGTGCAGGTGGATGTCCTACACAGGTCTCGTAGGCGCGGAGGCCGAAAACTACAGGTCTCCTCGCGCATGGCACGGCAAAACAGAGACAGAGAGATTGGAACGACTTTATTGTTATAAATTGGTGAACTAGAAATGTAGCGCCCGTTGTACCAAAAAAAAAGTCGCTTTTTTATCGATTCACTAAACCCTCGGCTTCGCGTCTCGTCTCTTGCTAATACAGGACAATAATTGGTAGCATGGGGAAAGAGGGGTGGCGAGGGTGTGTTCGCTTCAAATAGCTATCGAACGAGTGGGTGTGCCTGTAGGGGGGAAACTATTACTAGCAGTACGCAGCTTTGGCATACACTGGGCTGTAGTCGGACAGGACTAGAGCAAACAAAGTATCAGATGAGGGAGGGGGGGCGCAGTTTTCCAAGGCCTGCTGCTGTTGAAACCAACGGGATTAGTCAATCCACATGCTCACAACACAGCAGCAACATACAACATCCAATCCATTACCCTGTCAGCTTCTGATAACAATGATTCTCCCTTTTCCTGCTTCATCTCGCAATGTCACTGAAGGCGAGGGCTTGCTTTTCTGTTTAACGATGTTTTTTGGGGGGAAGATTACAACGCTACTGGAAAATTAATTTTTCGCTGTTCCATCCGCCAGCCCGTTGTGTCCGAAAACTTTTTTTTAACTCTGCAGCAACAACAGGACCAGCAATGTTAGCATTCGAATTCACTTGTCCAAGCGGAGCCCTAAAAATTATTAAACTAGAACGTAGTGGCCTGAAAAATACTGTACTCATAACGAGGCACGGAACTTCCTAAACTAAATAAAAGTTGTCATCTATATCAAGTGCATATATTGTTTATGGTATTCAGTGATACAACATTAACGAAACGGAGTATCTAGCGCCGAAAGAGATAATGACATAATTATGACTGGTACGGTGAAGAAAAGGCTGGGTTATATTGGCTCAATGTCTCTCAACTTTTCTGACCACCGAAATCTCTTTGGACGCTAAAAATAGCTTGACGGAACTAAACACCACAACAGTCTCAAGCATCGAGAGGATATAAATGAACATGGCTGCTTTCGTGCAGTATTTAATGGTATAAAAATAAACACAGCTGAATTATGCAACCAATTTCCTATGATATATCGAGACCTGCTAAATGTTCCTCCCCTCCCCCCCCCGGCATCCGGCATATTCCGCTCTTTGCTTCGTGCAAAATGGAAACGTGACAGAATGTAAAGGACTGAGATGCTATTCCAGCAACTCTCTCAACAGACTGACTGCTGTACACCTGAGGCAAAAGAATCGGTTCCGAGATCGATCTACAAACGCGAGCCACATATGTAAAGCGGAATAAGCTACTTCGATACATTTTCTTCTGTTACTGAGTATACAGTTTCATACTGACAAGAGTGGGGTTGCTACGGTGAGCGTGATCATAAACTGGCGACCCGAATGAACAGGGCAAGGTACATTCCAGACGAACGTCGCGTAAACTTCCTGTTATAGAAGTTTTCCAACCAGAAGTTGGCAACAATGCCTAGGTAAAGCAGAAGGAAAGAATGTTGGCAACACTGTACTGTCTCTACATTTGTACCGCAATGCTCATTGCACCTTGACCGTCATTCCCGAAGTAGTAGAAGTCTTCGTCTAGACGGTCTAACTCTCAACTACTCAACCATTCGAGACCTTTCTGTATCATTCGAAGCAGCAGGCCTCTACGCCTGAAACTATGTCGTTAAACTGCCCAAAGAATCGATGCACGGGGTGTTACGACGTGCTGCAACACCATCTGTGGGGGCGTGCAATTCCACCACTCACCAGGAGCATGTAAAAACGAACAACGGAAAACTTACGATGCTGTCCCCGTGAAGAGATGCGGCGCCATCTCGTATCAATCGACCTCTCGACACAACACAGGCTCATCAGTGCTACAACCCTTGGTCGGACTGCATGACATTCCAATTTTGTTGCTCGGAGAACACTTTGTTCAGTACGAGAGCTAGGAACCGGCCCCACCGGGTGTGTCACAATGAACCAGGTACTCGTACAGTAAGGCCGTGCCATAGCTCAGGCGATTAGTCGTCGGCTTCCTACCGCACTGGCCAGGGTTCGATTCCAGGTTATGTCATGTGAGATTTGTGGTGGCAGGTTTTCTCCGAGTACTTCGGTTTCCCCTGCCAATTCACATTCCACCGAGTGCTCCCCAATCTATCATTTGGGGCTGGTACAACAGGCCAAACAGTGGCTGCAGTACCAAGTGGACTCAGTCTCACTCCATGAGGAAAAGTGAAAAAGAAAAGTAACATATCTTTCACTGCTTTTCGGCCCTGCTGGTTGAAACCAGAGGTAACGAATCTGACCAGGGCTTACTATTTTCTACGGCACGGCTTTCCTTCAGGAATAAGTATAGCGACTGGCTACGTGTGGGATGACCAAGGGGGTCTGAGTTCGAGTCCCGGTAGGGTCAAGAGTTCTCTCTTTTTCACGTCGTTCAGACCGGTTCTGAGACCCACCCAGCCTCCTATCAAATGGGTACTGGGGGTTCTTCCTCCAGAGGTAAAGCGACAGGGGCATGAAGCTGACCACTCACCTACAACTACTGCCGAGGTCAAGAAAACGTGGATTAAAAATCCGGCCCCCACCCACCATATGCCTTCACGGCACAGTGCGTAAGTAGTTAAGCACAGGAACAGCTTTTCTTATTGCTTTCCTTCCGTGTGCTGACAAGAAATTAACATATACTGTACCCAGTCTTCTCTGCGTTCATTTCTCGACCAATCTTCTTCCTACCGGCGTCTAACTGAGATTCTAAGTTTTCTTCCGTTTCCGTTTTTATTCAGCTATCCAACATCTAAAGGCGGTGGGACGGTATCACGGTTCAAAATATTTTCGGTGGTAGTCTTTTTGAGAGCCGATCACAGTGGCCGCGCGGTCCAAGGCATGAACTGTTTTCGCTCGCTTAAACACTGGGATCGTGGGATCGAATACCACTTGAGGCATGGATATCTCTAAGTTTATTCTGTGTTTGTGTTCTGTGTGTAGGTAGCGACCTTGCAACGGGCTTACCCCCGTCCACGGGGTCCTACCTTTTGTGCAAAAGATTAAGAAACTGAAAGCGGCCTAGATCCAACAAAGGGCTGTAGAGCCATAGTTTATCTGAGATCAATAATTTCAGTGTCCGGTGTTCTGGGGAGGACTTAGGATCATTAGGGGCGGGACGAAGAGTTGGTTGTAATATAGAAGCATTACAATAGGTAAACTAGATCAGTGTTTCTCAATCAGTGGCACGAGAACCCTTAGGCGTACGGGAGAGAAGTATAGAAAAGGTACGTGAAGACAAGTGAAGTCTATGAATGGAAGGAAGTTCAGCCACTTGCGCACAACAGCACATGGCATCTTGTGTGTGTGAAAAATGCAGGTACTTGGGGTATATGGTGTAAACAGAGGGGGATTTATAAAAAAAAAAAACGAGAATCACTGAGCCAGATTAACATTTTAACTTCTGAAAACTGTGGTTAATCCGTGCTACAGCATAGCAAATTTAAGTAGGGAACAATGTGATGACGTGATGTGGCTACAGTGTTTTCTACCCGGTCCGAACTAGCCTAGGACCACGGTCGTACGGCGGAACGGCAGGAAGGCGCAGACGACGCCCCTGAAAGCTCCAGTGCCACCTCAGTCCTTGAAGTGCAACGGCATGGCCAGGCGACTGGAAACGTCAGTTCACGGCTATCACTTGACCGTGGGCGCAAAACCAGAACATTTCCCATGTCTACAGGCAAATGCACCTTCCGCAATATCAGCGCTGTAAGCCAATTAAACCCGACGTATCCCCTCCTAAAAACATACTCATGAATATCTGGTACTGCATTATATTAACATGGGAAATCATTTTATAAAAATAGATTTTATACAGTAAAACTTACTTATACTGAAATTCTAAGAGAGAGCTTCAGAGAAGTTTCCATGTAACAGATATTTCGAAATAATCGCCACTGAATATTTTAACTTGGGTATGGGATGTGAGTACAGTGAATAGGATATTCGATATTAAGAGGCTACGGGAAGTATGGTAACTAGGATATGGGGATATCAGTGTAGTGATTAGGTTATGGGATGTCAGAATGGTGATTAGGCTATGGTACGGATATAGTGACTAGGTATGGGAAGTGAGCAGTGACTAGGCTATAGATTGGACGACCGGGAAACCGGGGATTCAATTCTCTTTTCCACAGCGTCCAGACCGACTGATGTTATGAAAACATAACACAGAAACACCGAATATGTTCTGTGGATAGTACGCACGTATCTTCTAAAGAAGTCAGACATGTAGGCCACATGCGTATACTGCCTTGTTACTGTGTTAACAAAACGGTCCGTTTCTAGTTTCCTGTCACTCCTTTTTCCGCATTTATTACAGTATAGGCTAGTTTCGCTTCCATTTATGACAGGTACATTCTTTCTCAGATAAATCCCAGGAAGCAGAGTTTCAAACAAAAGCTCATATTAAGAGAAAATAAATACATAAGCAGATTATTTACCGTTAAACTGTTGCATATTTCCTTTCGTTTCTGCTTTAAACATAATCCGTTTATTGGAGATAACTTTATATCGGTCGTCTTTCTACATCCTCCGGACCAGGGAGATTTTCCGACAGACACAGGTTTCCTGGGAGATAGGGGATGGACTTCGACATGTATATTACCCTTCTGAATACGGTTCTGCACGATGCAGTGAAATGTGCAGACATAGCTATCCCTGTGTCTAGACATGTAGCCATGACGGTTACATTCTAATACACTTTCCCCACACTCTTTCCCAAATTTTGAAAGTTTCATATTCACGTAAAACTTATGAGGTCACTGGATTTTTTCAGTTGACCTGATCCTTCCAGCAGCACTAGGCCCCGGGGTTTACTCAGCCTCTAACAGAAATGAGTACCAGGAATTAATTAAGTAATTTTCCTGGGGAGTAAGGAGCTGACAACCTTACCGCCATCTTTGAGCCGACTGTCTCGATCAGTGGTTCTCAACCTCCGTCAGACCGCGGTCCGGTAAATTCTTTCTTCTATAAGACGAGGGCCCGGTATAATTGATGCCAAGGCCCGGTACCGGGTGGCGGCCCGGCGTTTGAGAAACACTGGTCTACATAAAACGTCTCACAACCCTATAGGCCTACACGGCCTGGTACAGGGATAGCTTTACTTACTTACTTATACAATAATTTGCAATGTCTATATATGAGTATATTGCAACGTTAGCTTTTTATTCGTTCATTCAGTCAATCACAGCTTACTGAACAAGTCAGTAAAGGTAAGGCTGTCCCTGTACTTAAGCACTATGCCATGAAGGCGTATGCGGGCGTGGATGTATAGAGCCACATTTTCTTGACCTCGGCACTAGCTGGTTGTCAGTGGTCAGCTTCACGCCCCGGTCGCTATACTCCCGGGAAAAGAGCCCCAGGTACCCCTTGGATAAACGGCTTAACTCTACCGGGACTCAAACTCCGGCCCCTCGGTCGTCCAGCCCCTAGCCAATCGCTATACCGACTACGCTATCCCGGCTCCTCACGTCCAGCCCGTAGCCAATCGCTATACCGACTACGCTATCCCGACTCCTCACGTCCAGCCCGTAGCCAATCGCTATACCGACTGCGCTATCCCGGCTCCTCACGTCCAGCCCGTAGCCAATCGCTATACCGACTACGCTATCCCGGCTCCCTACACCAAGACAGGAGTTTAGACTACACAGCGTGGAACTGTAGGATTTATTAGAGAACAATGAATCGAGAAGTGTTGTGGAAGGAAGTGGTCGTAGCCTAACTGCGGCACTATCAGGAGATCTGCATAGAGATACTGCGGGGAAATCACCAACATCTCCAGTCAGGAAAGCTAGTTCTCGGGCTATGACGCAATATGAAATAGGAGAGCTACTCACTCGACCAGGACTTTCGGAGCATCAGATAATCGGCCGAACAGAGGATATCGATAATAATAATGTAATGATGATAATGATGATTTGGTGCTGGGGAAGAAGTGGTGATGATGGGAATGATAACGAAACAAAATATATCCAGTGATAGTGGTGATACTAACAAAAACAATGATGCAGTTCTGGCACGCGGTAGCGTAGTGGTTAAGGCACTATGCTACAAGTCGGAAGGTCGCGGGTTCAAATACCGATGAGGTCACTGGATTTTTTTCAATTGACCTAATCCTTCCGGCCGCACTATGGCCGTGGGGTTCACTCAGCCTCTAACAGAAATTAGTACCAGGAATTAAATAAATAATTTTCCTGGGGAGTAGAGCGCGGCCGGCGCGTAAGGCTGACAACCTTACCGCCATCTTTGAGCCGATTGTCTAGATAATGTGGATTGGTCATATCTTACGCGGTAATTGCCTTCTAAAAGAAGTTACTGAAGTAAAGATAGAGGGGCGGATAGAAGTGACCAGAAAACGTAAGAAGATGCTGGATGACCTTGGGGACAGAAGAGGATATTGTGACATGTTGCGCATTTGAAGAAGGAAAGCTCTAGATTGCATCAAGTGGAGGAACTGTTTTGGAAGAGACTGTGGACCTGTCGTCTTGACAGATTACTGATGAATGAATGAATGAATGAATGAATGCAAGTACGATGGCGGCCGTATTATATTGCTGTGGGTATATAAATTCTCTTGCGTGGTTGTTGATATTTTCGTCTCTAGTGTTGGGTGTCTTCCGGAAAGTCGTGGTGGCCGGTGGGATATGTCGTAGAGAACTGCGATTAGAATGAATCAAGCGACGGTGACTAAGGCGATTTTTAAAGTAATCCAGAAGACATAAAGGAAGCAAGAGGGCCAAGACTAAGCTGGCTGAAAGATGGAGAGAATGATTTACGACAGATTAAAATGTAGAGCTGGAGGAAAGATGTAAATAATACATAAGAATGGAAGTCTGTCGTAAAGGGGCCAAGGTTCTAAGAGGACCGTAGGACCATGAAGTAACTGAGTTAAGTGTAGAGATGTTCGCGGTATTCACGACAGACTGAAGGAAATGGTCACATCACAAGGCTACCAGTCAAGTACGACAGAGCATTGTTTACACCAAAGAGGCATCGAAATCTGAGAAGAGGGAAATTCCGTGGCTTTAGTCCGCCAACGAACTATAACGACCGAGCGACCGCTGCTTGTCGGAGTAGTGCCAATTTTAGCGGATGGAAGGTGTCGCGTGGTCAGTGCGACGGGTTCTCACGGCCGTTAATTTCGGTTTTCTAGACCGGAGCCGCTATTTTTCCATTCAAGTAGCTCCTCAATTACCTTCACGAGGCCGAGTGGACCCCGTTCCAGACCCACTACTTCTCAGACATTTTGAAAATACTACTGGAGTTCACCGCCCCGCTAGTTTCCTGTCCAGAGCCACAAAAGTACACAGTAAGCACATATTTGGATGCCGAAACTTCCAATACATGGTCAACCCCTGAATCAATTTAGGCAATTTACAATACACTGTGTCCCCTAGTTGCACAAAGCCATATTAAAATTTCAATTGTAACGGACAATTTTTTACGAGTCATAGTACCCTCTGACAGGTACAGGAACGGCCAAAAGGGCAAAATTAAAGTATTAACGCTTCCAGCAATGTACTGCTTTTGCTCGTTTTCGGTTCTCGGCTGCAGGGAACATATTTAATGCAGTTTTTCATGCGCATATATCAACTCAGATAAAATGGCAAGCTCATAACCTGTGAAAAAAGTAGGTCTATATAAATAACAAAGTCGGAACAGAAATTTGAGAGAGAAATATGATACAGAGTACATTCTTCGTCAAACACATAAAAAAAGCTTCGGTCTGTATTTGTTCTGAGAACTATATATTACACAATGTTCCACATAAGTTCGCACATATTTGGAACAAATGCTGTATATATTTGGCTTTAAATAAGGACTTCGGTATATAGGAACAGGCGCGCCCTAGCTCGAGCTTCTCAATGTGGAGACCCTGAGTCAGTCTCTGGGTGATCCTGTCGGATTTGTGGTGGATACAGTGGCATTGGGGCAAGTTGTTCTACGAGCACTTTAGGTTTTCCTCCGTCACCTACGAGACAGTCCCCTCTGAGGCTACAGAGCTAACCAACGGATCAACACGTGCCAGGGGACTTCTACAACTAGATATACAGCACAGGGAGAAATGTAGCAAGATTAAGACATTTTTAAGTGATAAATCTGTAATTTTCGGTCACTTCATTTTACCGAACGTCATGGTTGAGCGGTTAAAACTTTAGAAGCGCGCCGATTCCACTCTCAATCCGGACAGCCGTTATCTTAACAGATTGTCATGCTTTTCTTTAGTCATTTCAAGCTAATGTTGGGTGATTACCTTACCCCTTCCTTCAATATAGTCATAAATCAATTATTCACAATTATTCGGTGCAATGCAGACTGCGCGGTTGAAAAAGTGCTTTTAAATACATTAGCAACCTGACATTGGATTTTTTTTTCAATTGACCTAATCCTTCCAGCCGCATTATAGCCCCTGGGGTCGACTCAACCTCTAACACAAACGAGTACCAGGAATATTCTTGGGGGTAAAAGGCGGCCGGCGCGTAGGGCTGACAACCTTGCCGCCATCTATGAGCCGATTGTCTAGAAAATGTGGGAACCTGAACATATCACAACCCTATGGACCTCCACGGCCTGTTGCAGGAATACCCTTTTTTTTACCTTTATGTATCACATTCCAATCTCCACCCCAGTCTTAAAAGTAAGACCTCACAAAAACAGGTCACACAGATTTGTCGCGCTTCTTGTCTGTCAAAGCTTAGGCTCTGTTATTACAGTTCGCCCCTGTAACCTGCTAAACGACGTCTTTCGGACTATATTCTTATTGTGCAAAAATAAGAATAGGCTTATGCCATCATCATGCTGTCTGTCCTATTAACATATCAATGCCTGAGTCAATCTTCATGAAACTTGGCATGTATATCATGCCACTTGAGCAGGTCTTAACAACGTCTACTACGCAACGGCTAGGTAAGAATGTTACCGCGGCAACGAATACACACTCAACAACATATGACTCGTTGGACGCGCCGTTTTCTATGCGGACCATGTCGCATCAAAGAAAAGTAGGAGATTAGTTCATCCTAGCACTTCTCGCACCTTTTTCCAGATCAACTTCCGATTACATTATTAATCTAAACACGACATGTATTCTAATATATGGCTATGGCTAAGAATTAAGGTACACATAGCGTGATTACCAAGCCCACAGACATTATCACGCTACAAGACAGGCGAAAATGCGGTATCCGGTTTATATGCAGTCCGAGATCGAACACTGAGGCCGGACGGGGTACAACTTGTATATTCGAGAAGTACTCGGTTCAACCCTCGACCTGTGTACCGGCTATTCTGACAGGTTCTTCGTGATTTTTCTCGCTTCCTCCAGGGAAATGCAGAAATAATATCTCTAATCGTGGGCCATTACGAGTTCCTCTACACATCCTTTTCCTCTTCATTTTTTTTTCTGTGGCGCTACAGCTCCAATTTGGGCCTAGGCCTACCTCTATGAAACTCTCCGTTTCACTTAGGTTTACTAGATCTTACACGTTCGGTAGGACTCCTTGGGTGAGTGATCAGCTCATCGCAAGGCGTCTACCTGCAGACAAACACAGAAAAACGCACACAAACATCCATGCCCTGAGTGGGATTCGAAACCACGATCCCGGCTTCCGAGCGAGCGAAGACAGTGCATGCTTTAGACCGCTCGGCTACCGTGACCGGCTTCCTATTCATTAATCGCCTTAAAATTCACCGCAATATATAACACTAAGAGTTCGTTAAACAAGCCACACAGGGCGTACGCCTGCAGTGTGAGTGCGGCAGAACAGATGTACGTTCCACTACGAGGTGCAGCTATCGTCGAGATAGCTGCTTAGAGCCGGTCAAGCGATAAAATGTCCACGAGGTACAAGTGAACCAGATGCCCCCAAAAGTAGTCACACGCTCGCGTGAAACACAACATATTCACGCGAGAGAAGGACAGAGACCAAAATGGTGCCATCACGTAACTAAACTAATCAGTTTCGTGTGTTCGGTAAGAATTTCTCACTCAATTGTTAATTGGCTGAAAGCATAAACAAAATGGCCCTAAGTGATGCATACGTAGCATTTTCCCTATGTGGCACTATGATTTAGACACATTCTCCATTACAAACCCTTCCAGTCTTCTGCAGCAAAAATGTGCACAATAACTTTTTTTCTTTCTGCTTGTAATGAACATGACTAGATGTTAATGTAGCAACCCTATAGCACAACAGCCATTGCAGAGCAGTACAACACACAGCATTCTTTTATTATTATAAAACAAAACAAGAGGCCAGGGGTGTCCACTTCACTGAAAGAGATGCACAACTCACAATTGGCCAGGTACTGCGAACCGATCCAGTCGCTGACACTTCGAAGCATGAAATTCATTTAAATAACACTTAAATAATCACATCCTATGTCATATACTGTGAATCCCTTACAAATATCATTTACTGCTGTATACGGGGCAAAATTCGAAGGTTCGGAGCTGGAGTCCCGGTAGGGGAAAGATTTTTCTCTTCTTCACGTTGCCCAGGCTTATTCCGGGGCCCAGCCAGCCTCCTATCCAACGGGAGCCGGGGGCTTTCTTCAGGGGTAAAGCGATTGTGGGGCCGGACACGGTAGCCGAGCGGTCTAAGGCATGTACTGTCTTCGCTTGCTTGGAAACCGGGATCGTGGGTTCGAATCCCACTCAGGGCATGGATGTTTAGTTTGTGTGTGTGTGTTTTTTTTTTGTGTT
>NW_019727402.1:593371-600518 GCF_002891405.2 Cryptotermes secundus | reverse complement strand
GAGTCCTACCGAATGTGTAAGATCTAGAAAATCCGAAGTGAACAGAGAAGTTCATGGAGGTAGGCCTAGGCCCACTGGGGCTGTAGTGCCAAAGAAAAAAAAATAAAGCGATTGTGGAGCCGGTCACGGTAGCCATGCGGTCTAAGGCATGTACTGTCTTCGCTCGCTCAGAAGCCGGAATCGTGGTTTCGAATCCCACACAAGGCATGGATGTTTGGTATATTAATGTGTTTATTCTGTATTTGTGTTGTCCTGTGTTCAGGTAGATGCCTTGCGACGAGCTGGTCAGTCGTCCAAAGAGTCCTACCGTCTGTAAAATGATCATAAAACTGAAAAAAAAAATCAGACGCCAGGGCCCAAGGAAGCTGCAGAGCCAGTGAAAAAAAAAACGGTTGTGGCCTCCAACTAGTGACGTCAAGAATACGTGGATCTATATATCCACTCCCCCGTACGTCTTCATAACGTATTGCTTAATTAGTAAAGCACAGGGATAACTGTACCGGCACATTTATATGCTACAATACGTTACCGAAGCTAAACCGAAACTTGCAAATAGGTAAATGCTCTTGCAGCAGGGCAGCATTATATTAATACGTATATGTTTCAATGTATACGTACTGTATATCGTATTTCCATTACGTCACATCCGCTCTAACAAAAAGTAAAACGGTCGTTGCTGTACGTGCTAAAGAACAGAACATACGAGAAGGCAGTATGTGGCTCGCTTTCTTTATGCTGATGACGTAACATTTACGTTACACCACTTAAGAATAATTTGTGACAGTTGGACACATCAGCAACAAGCTCCATATTTTGTAATCGTGCGCGTTATCTGTACTCATTCTGTGAAATTTCCATACAAAGTGAAGGCAGTTCGCACTTGTCCTGCACATATCTACTGTAACTGTTACACTTATCTCATCTACTCACCAGCTGACAGAATCGCTATGCCGAAGCCCGTCATTGGGCCGTAGGCGCGATTTTATCCAAGATCCGAAGCGGGCTAAAAGGGCAACTTTAATAGTTTACGATGTTGTTAAAATCATTTAATGTCATTAAGACGCTAAAAGTATAACTTATACACTAGGCCACTAGGCCGCGCCACAGCTCAAGTGGTTAGTCGCTGGCTTCCCACCACGACGGCCCGGGTTCGATCCCGGGTCTGGTCAAGTGGGATTTGTGGTGGACAAAGTGGCGCTGGGGCAGGATTTCTCCGAGCACTTCGGTTTCCCCTGCCAATCTTCATTCCACCAATTGCTCCACAATCACCCTCACCTATCATCTGGGGCTGGTACAATAGGCCAGAAGTGGCCGCAGTACAAGGGACTTAGTCCCACCCCACTGGCAATAAAAAAAAGTGATCCATCAGATTATTAAAATGTCTTTAGTTTTACATATGTTTCTTCTCACTTTACAACATGTTTCGGCCAGACATGGGCCATCATCAGGAAATTTCTTATTTTTTTTTTCGGGGACATCACTGCACCGTTCACTTGTCTATCGTCATTGTTTAGTTATTAGATAATAAATATAATAAAACGTAAATTCTATGCACGTCGAGGAAAGTATGTATAAAAGGAGTAGCAAGGATCTAAACGTTCCAACAATGGCAATCCCAACATGCAAACAGCTTAGGCACGAAGTCTGTGACATGCAAACAATCAGTTAATACTGAACATCCATTAAATGTGAGGGTCTGTGGTCAGCCCTGTTAGTCAATACAACTGCACGCACCGGACACAGCAGTATAAGCAGGGCGGCTTCCGCACGGCAAAAACACGATACTGTAACGTAGCGCGGCTATTCCCAGTTTCACTTGAACAGTTACATTTGATTTTGATGATCCCTGTGGGAAATTATGGTTCGTTTTCTGTCTGTCTGTTCTCTCATAACCGAACATTAAAACCTGTCAAAAACCATATAAAACAATGAGTCTTCTAGCAGACATCTCTTGCCGTAACGGAGGAAAATGTCGAATACAATTATTATTATTTTATTGCTAGTAGGGTGGGACTACGTGCCTTGTACTGCGGCCACTTCTGGCCTATTGTACCAGCCCAAGATAATTGGTGAGAGTGATTGTGGAGCAATTGGTGGAAGGAAGATTGGCAGGGGAAACCGAAGTGCTCGGAGAAAACCTGCCCCAGCGCCACTTTGTACACCACAAATCCTACTTGACCAGACGCGCGATCGAACCCGGGCCGCCGCGGTGGGAAGCCAGCGACTAACCGCTTGAGCTATGGCGCGGCCCCTCGAACACAATTAACTACAAATGTTATCAATAAAAGACTAAGGGAAGAACAAGACACTAAATTACTAACACTAAAGAAGCTCTAATACTCTACAAGAAAACTGCGAAATGACTACTGAATTTTAATTGAGAGACGATAAAAGTGAATATAAGAGTATAGTATACATGAGGTGTAATCACATGTTTCGCCAAGACTGCAATTCGTAATAAATTTCAGTTACATATGAAGTTGCAATCAACAGTTTTCTGCAGTGTTATAAAAATTACGCCCTTGTAAATGACTCCTTGCCGGTCACGGTAGCCGAGCGGTCTAAGGCATGTACTGTCTTCGCTCGCTTGGAAACCGGGATCGTAGGTTCGAATCTCACTCAGGGCATGGATGTTTAGTTTGTGTGTGCGCGTGTTTCTGTGTTTGAGTACAGGTAGAGGCCTTGAGACGAGCTGATCACCCGCCCAAGGAGTCCTAACGAATGTGTAACATCGAGGAAAACCGAAGGGGACGGAGAAGTTCTTGGAGGTAGGCCTAGGCCCACTGGGGCTGTAGCGCCAAGGGGAAAAATAATGACTCCTTAAAATGTCTGAACATGTAAGGCGAGATGAACATGAACAGGAACAAATAAACATAATATCAGGCCTATATTTGTTTAATAATTGCATTTTACGGTAAAATTTTTCCCTGTGCTTGACTATTTAAGCACTACGCCATGAAGACGTATGCGGGAGTGGATATATAGATCCACATATTATTGACCTCGGCACTAGTCGGAGATGAGTGGTCAGATGGTCCTACGTTTTATCCCCAGTTAGGCTCTTTGGTGCACAAATCAAAGCTTACACTGGAGAAGTCTAGAACACGTATCACTCTCCACTGAAGTTCAGGGCATACATTTCTCTATTATTTTCTTTCCTTCTCTTTCCTTTATCTATGTTATCAACTCGAGTTGGTCAGTTTCTTTACGACCGGCGGTTTACCGCCAATCAGTTCGTCTTGGCGACAAGCCCTTGAGACTCACGACCAGCAACTTTTCTCAACTGAACAGTTGCGGTTATAGTTCTTACGTAACATCCTCTCTGACGAGGGGATGGGTCTGTCGTTTACAACTGCTGCTGGTCCTCGCCAGCGCAGTCATTCTCAGGTCCGAGTACGGCCTAACTCATAACCACATTTTGCTGTCTCAGATTCGAGATTTCCCCCAACATGGAGGACGAGGTCCCCGTATTTACATCCCCCAGGAACAAGGTGGCCCAGTTATAACCCCAGGCCTGTTAGTAACTTATCATTTTCATTTTTTTCTATATCTCTTTCCTTCCTTACTTTCCTTATTTTGAAAAAAAAACAGAAGGCTTATGAGATTACTTGTTTTCCCACACTAAGAAGCCGGAATAATGGAGCCAGAAGAGACGACGGTTGCTGGGCAACGGCTAGGTAAATAAGTTCCCGCGGCAACAAACAAACACGCAAGAGAAGAACTGTTTGACGCGATGTTCTTTATGTAGTCCGTGTCATATCAGGTACTCAATACGTAGTGAAATTAAAGTAGATGATTAGGTCTTCCCAGAACTTACTGTCTTTGTCTATTTCTCTTTCCAGAGACTCCATTCGAGACCACGATATAAGCCACATAGCCACAACTACGGTCAGCAGTATGTGGGTCTGTGTGTGTGTGTCTGGCAGTGCAAATGGATTGTGAATGGCAATCCATTATACAAAGGCTCAAGCTGCCATCACAATAGTGCTCTACATCTGAAACCTTAAGCGTCATTAGCGTTCATGTAGAAATCGATAGCACGCCCATATTTACCTAGGGGAGACTCCTAACCATGGGGAAGCGGTGATACAATTGCGGACGAGTAAAGAGGTTGCCTAAATTTTCATTACCATATTATTACTGCAGTAGAGCCGGGATAGCGTAGTAGGTATAGCGACTAGCTAAGGGCTGCATGACCAAGGGGTCGGAGTTCGAGAACCGGTAGGATCAAGGATTTTCTCTTCCTCACTTTCTCTAGACCGACTCTGGGGTCCAGGGGGCTCTTTCCCCAGGGGTAAAGCAGCCGGGGCGTGAAGCTGATCACTCGCCTCCAGCTAGTGCCCAGGTCAAGAAAATGTGAATCTATACATCCACTCCCCCATACGCCTTCATGGCGTAGTGTTTAATTAGTTAAGCACAGAGACAACTTTACCTTTTTTATTATTACTGTATGCCTAAGCCTTAGAGTGATGTCTCGACGCAATTGAAGAACTTTACAATGCAACATCTATGAACACTACGACATGCAAGAGATTTCAGTGCTTGTCTCTACTGCCTGATATTAAGTAAATACAGAAACTACTTGCTTAACACGTAAATAAATTAGTAGATCTATGTACGGAACACTACGACATGCAAGAGATTTCAGTGCTTGTCTCTACTGCCTGATATTAAGTAAATACAGAAACTACTTGCTTAACACGTAAATAAATTAGTAGATCTATGTACGGTCCGTTATATGAAGCGAGAAGTTTAACCTTCAGAACTTTTCTGTTTCATCAAGGGAAAGTTTTGAAGGTGTAGCTTCGCCTAACGGACTACACACAGGAGGCCAGAGAGCACTTGTCCTCCAACAATATATATATATAAAAAGTTGACACGTTCCTGTGATTAATTAAACACCACACCACCAATACGCACGGAGGAACGGAGGTATAGCGTCAAGCACTCTCAGACTCGGTTTAAGAGCGGCTGCAAAGGCCTTACTTAGCTGTAACCTTAAACTCGCATATGCATACGTTCATGCATGCCAGTGGGATGAATTCTGCGAAGCAGTCGGACAGAACTTACCTGCAAAGAAAGAAACAGGCCTATTAGAAAGAGGGAAGGTAGGTATTTGTGTCGCCCACTTTCCTATGGAGGCTTCTGTCAGCATGGTGAGGCTATCACACAACTGAATGATCCACCGGGGCTTACGTGCATAATTCCACTAATTAAATCTGTTTCTTCTTTTACGGCAGGCAGTGCAAAACGTTTAGGTTATAATCTTAAAGTTTTGTACCTTACCATGTTTATAACCCTGTCATCATATCACATGTAAGGAAATTTCGCACCAAGTAACAATTCTGGCTTTTTTTTTAATTCGCATAGTGGGGGGGGGTGGATTCCAGCTGGGTTCGCTCGGCACGTGGCAGGAGAAGCCCTGCCCCAGCGCCACTTTGTCCACCACAAATCCCACTTCACCAGACCAGGGCTTGAACCCGGGCCGCCGGGGTGGGAATCCAGCGACTAACCGCTTGAGCTATAGCGCGGCCTGTACAATTCTGCCTTGCTCGTTCACCTTCATTTTAACTATTTCGGAAGCCAAAACGAATGTACATCTTCAGGCATGGACTGGTATGTGCCGATAGGTTCTAATGAAACTTCCTAATATACAATTCCATTAACATGCGTCTAGCAGTTCTGTAGTTACTACATAAGGGCAGACAGCAGGGCGAAACTGCTAAAAAATGGTTGTTTTTTAACTTCTGGTTGAGAATGCACTGAAAACAGTTTCGACAAAATGTTTTAAGGATGCTTAAGCTACAGAACAGAATATGAAGGGGTTAGCCAAACTGCCCACGTACCGCGACCAGCCATGATCAACTGTGCATCCCAAATAATTACCCCCAACAGTAACCCTTTCATTCATTCACTCACCTACAGCCGGCAGGACTCCTCGGACGGGGGATCAGCCCGTCGCAACGCCGCTACCTACACATTGGACGGAACAAACAGAATAAACGCACACAGAGACATCCACGCCTTGAGTGGCATTCGAACCCACGATCCCAGTATTCGAGTGGGCGAAGACAGGTCATGCCTTAGACAGCGCGGCTACTGTGATCGGCCCAGTAACCCCTTACCTTGAATAAATTTTAGCAGTTTACCAAATTGGATTTTATGATAGCCACGAAGTTCACATGTGGCATCCTAGGAGACGCCATTATGACTACCCGCCTGTATGTAGCAGACGTTTCACCAACTTGGACACCTACTTCAGGCTTACGCCCTGCCTCCCTATCAAATTCCCCCAGCTGGTTCCATCAAACACAGAGTTGCATATGGGTTTCGATCTTTTTGCCCTTTACAAAAAAAAAAACTTGGACTAATTAAAGCGGCATATTTTTCGAAAATCTCTTAATGCATCAAACTTCAGGACAATATACAATGCGACAATTCTAGCGCCTCCACCCCAGAAGCTGGCATGCCCGGTGGAGTGGAGTTTCGTGAAAATCCGTCAGCTGGTTCACCATTTTCTAGGGGGGCAGACACACATGTATGGGGATCTCATACAAATACAGTATCTCTCCATCTAAGAAAATGAAGGGCGGCTGAAGAGCGAATGCGGTGCTATTTGCAATGAAAAATAACAAGGGCCACGTTATTCACTTCAGGAAATGTTAACAAATGCACTTCCCCGGGCCTTGTAGGCATCCATTTACGGTTTAAGTTCGTGCAATTTTATCTGTAACATCCTGCAGAACCCAACACGTCCAGCTCCACCCGGTACTCTTATCATAAACGACTTGAGCAATGGTTACCACATGTCCAGGTACGTGTACTTGTCCGTAAGTACATAAACGTCATATCCGGAAGCATCCGAACAAAGTTGCTACACATTGCTCATGAATGTAAATACAAGCTGGCCAGGTAAGGTGAAGTTGTCAAAGGACTACGCAACGAACGAGTATGGAGGAATGGATGTAAGTTTCCGCCATATTGAGGTAAAGCGGTCAGCATTATTTTCCAGGGGAAAGACCTAGCAGGGTGTGAGTAAGGACGTGGAGACAGAGAGAAAACCTCGCCCCTGCTATGAACTAAATCTACATCATGTAAGATCTGGGTTTCTCACAGCTGTGGTTATGAAAAGTACACTCTTTTGCGA